>NW_025409420.1:3169-16231 GCF_002201575.2 Neomonachus schauinslandi
ATTCTACTGATTAGTAGTTGGGTAAATTTAGATAATTTAAATTTAAATCTGTTTTAATCTCAGCCTTATTATGTGCAAAATGGAATGCAATATAGAATCCTTCTCTTTAAGAATTAAGAGATAATACCATAGCACGACACAATACAATATCTCTACAAAGATTAGCCTTAATAATTTTCTTACTATTATATTTATTAGCTATAAGTAGATATTTCCCACCCACACATTTTCAAGTAAAATGAATATTTATTTGAAAACTAACATGTCATTTAATTATACAGTTTTTTAAAGTCTAGGAATAGTTTCAGTGACATAACATTTACAGTACATTTGGTTTGGACAATGCATTCAATCCACCATTTATGAATTTCTTAAAACCTAGAACACACACATAACTATGGTAAATCTAATAATTCTAAGGCAATAGGTTCTTTGATTATTAATTTTGAAACAGTTTCTTATGTTTTAATATAACATTTTTTTAAAATTGTACTATAACATGGAATTTGATACATAAAACAATGTCTCCCATTTTAAAAAAAAGTAAGCACAAAGATTAAAAGATAAAAACTTATTCTTTGGTATTTCCTGTCAACAATTTCATTCAATTGTGAAGGTAGATTTACAATTCAAGAGTATATCTAATCATGTGTGTTGTTTTATTGCACATTAAAAATAGGAGGGGAGGTGGGTGGGGGGATGGTGTAACTGGGTGATGGGCATTAAGGAGGGCACTTGATGTAATGAACACTGGGTATTGTTTGCAGTTGATGAATCACTAATTTCTACCTCTGAAACTAATAATAAAACAGGATAAAAATCATATTATCTTATATTCTGTTTGTATAAAATCTATGATTACACAGAATCCAATATCCTTTTAGATTCATTCTTTTATTTGTATCCACGCTTCAATGTGGTTTTCTCAGAAATAGCAAAGCTTCACCATTCCCATCTGTGTGTTCTATGTTAAATGCCTCATTGACCAATATTTCGGGCTGGTCCTTTTCTCAATTAGATCCGAAACATTAAAGCTGAATGACCCTGATTCTCATGTACATGCTACATGTGTAGCAAGTCAGACACAACGAGGATGATAAAAAGTTGTAGAAGATAGTATTCCAGACTATGAGAAACCCTTAATATGCAATGTCTCATCCAATATAACAACAACTAAAACAAGTAGACACTAGTATTATTTTGGAATTGCACATGAAGTAGCTGAAACGTGAGAAGATGATTTGTATCTGGAAAGTCAAGGGGGAGATACCAGGTACCAAGGAGGTAACATCAATCCCAAACCCTGTTTCTGGAAGTTAACTTCCAAAGTTCATATTAGTTCTCTCAGTTTTTTATCCCAAGTATAATATTGATAGTGAGAAGGTTGACACATTAACAAACAAAATAAAATAAATAATGGACTCTCAAAGTCATAGGCTACACTAAATGATTATCTTTCATGTAACTGATAAATGGATTCAAAAAAGTGAACTATTTTTTATGCTTTTCTGGATGGATCCATTCCCAGGCTTGGTTCGCCTACAAAATAGATCTCATTACAAATGGGAAATACAGAATAAATATATTTTTTAATAAATCTTTGAGTGCATTAAAACACATAAAATAACTGTAGGAATGTTGACTGAACCAAGGGAACACATGAACTCCTGTCCTCTCTACAGTTCAAGCTACATTAAGGACCCTCTCAGTAGGTTCCAGGTCATCCACAATTCCAGCAGGGAGAAGTGAGGAGGTGAAGTGCCCTGAGCTTGTGCTTCAGTCAGAGCACAATTCTAAGATGTATTCCAACAACTACAAGTTCTGTGAAGTAAAGCACATTCTTACATCCTCTGGGTCTCAAGTTTGTGTTTTAAAAGTATGTCCTTAAAAATGAATAAAAATAAATAAAAACGAGTCCTTAATTATGTGGTTGATGCAAGAAGAAAATAAGATCATGTATAGTGAGTACTTAATTGAGCAGCTGAAATTGGCAGGTATCAGTAAATAGTAGCTACTACTGCTTTCATGTATTCAGATAATTTTTCCTAGGGGAAACGGATGAATAGAGGAGGTAAATGATGAAATCAAATACATCCATCTAATTTGGGGTTCGAGCAGGAACCAAATTTCAAGTTTCTTGGAAAATTCATCATATATTCTGCATAATTAATATTTGGTAGAGAGACATACATAAGTATAGAAAATGTACATTCTCAGAGGAAATTAAAGAAACAGATTAAACAAAGTAATTATTTTGATATCTTTACAACTGGATTTATTTTTTCTTTGTAACATAAATTACCAGTTAGAATATGGTAATAAATAATTGTAGGATAATAAAGAAAATTGTCTGTATTTCAGTTTGAATATTTTAAGCGAGAACAGTAAGACTACCATTATCCCTTGGAATCACTGATATATGTTCTTCCAGATATCATTCTACAATATAACCCAAAAGAAAATGAAAAACACCCTATTTCCACAAAATATTTTTCACATATTTTCAATGAGTAAGAAGTTATATCATGAAAGTGTTAAAATTACCACTATACAACACAATATAACAGCAAAATGGTATTAAATTGAGAGAAGCAAATCCATGTTTAAAAATTTATAAAATCTTTTTGACAAAGAGTAAAAGAGAATAGTTATGGTGTCATTGAGTGAAATCCTCATATTTGAATTTCTCTGTTTTTCTATGGATGCTTTTCCATGGATTATTACTCCTTAAAATTACAGAACTAAATAGACAAAACCACAAGCACTAGAGAACATGTTTTATGCACCCAGTTTCAAAGTCCTGGAACTCACCTGTTTCAGCGGAAGCCACCATAAAGAGGTGCCTAATGGTCCATAGCTCCCCCACCCAAATCACTATTAGGAATTCAGAAAGTGCTTCCGTTCTCATATAAAGTGTGTGTCACCTGGCTAAAACCTAAGGAGTTCTGAGTTCCAGGCTCCGGAAATGCCCGTAGGAAGGTATTTAAAGTAATACAGATGACCAAACACCTTCTCCATTTATTATCTCCATGTGGCTTATTTTAAAATCTCAGGATCGTTGATCCCTGAAGAAATGTCCTGTTTGACTTACATAATGCTAAAACCAGGATATGACGAACGTAAAAGTGGTAGCTGCTGCATAATAGTCTTAAAGGAGGGAACGTATGCAAACTACCCAGGAATGCCTTCAATCCTGCCAGCCTATATTTTAGCAATAACCAATGCGTCAAGAAAATCTGGCAATTACAAAGGGGACAGAGTGAAATATATCCGCCCCTTAAAATAATCTTCCAAAAAGGGAAGACTAAATTCAACCTTTATGTTCTTCAAACTTTCAGATATATGATTTGGGATAAGTTACATGTGCAACCTAAGCTCCAGCTTAATCATCTATAAAAGGAGGATAATAATGTCTCTTTATAGTGTTATTTATTGATATAAATTATACAGTGAATAGGAAGCACTAGATATATCAAATATACATTTGCTTTCGTCTTTCTTTTTGCTCAAGCAGAGATTTGTTTTTTTTTTTAATTTGATTGATAGATAGTAATGAGGGAAGGAAATAAAAAAAATATACCTGGCAACAAATTCTGTCATAAAAGTTGGAGATCATCACAATGGTTTACTAATGACCAAAACATAACTATTCAGTATTACCTTAAGTTAATTAAATTAAATTCATTAATTTTAGTAGAATTCCCCAAAACAATATATAAAGGGTTTTTTTTATTTTTTATTTATTTTTTATTTTTTATTTTTTAAAGATTTTATTTATTTATTTGACAGAGAGATAGAGAGAGAGAACAAGTAGGCAGAGAGGCAGGCAGAGGGAGAGGGAGAAGCAGGTTCCCCGCCGAGCAGGTAGCCCGATGAGGGACTCAATCCCAGGACTCCGGGATCATGACCTGAGCCGAAGGCAGCCGCTCAACCAACTGAGCCACCCAGGTGCCCCTATAAAGGGTTTTTTAAATTTTATCTTTATACAGGTATTTACCAATAGATACAGTCAATGAAGTGAGACATGAGAGGAAAAAAATATATATATATTATATATGTATATGCATATATGTATGACTCATATATATATGAATCAAAGGCTGGAAATCCTGGATAAGTTACTTAAATAAGAGAAAACAGCAATATTGACTAATAATGATATAAATAACAGCACTAACAATTGTCAAAAGTATATTTATTGAAGAATTACTGAGTGATGTGCACTGTGCTTAAAGGTGTTTTTTCATGATTCTACTTAAATAGGACTAAGGAAAACCCTCTATTACATAACTCAACAGCACCCTATACTTCACTGCAATTATTATAAACTTTCACTTCTTTAATTAATTAGTTGTAATACATTTTAAATTTTTATTGAAGTGGTAATTAATTTTACTGGAGTGTACAAATGGAATCAAAAACATGAAAAATTTATAGTAATACAGTAAGATTGATTAAGCCCAAAAATCCACCCACCAAATGTTATAAAAATGGTCTAATAAAATGAGGAATGAAAGGGGAGCGATCACGACTAACACCAAGGAAATAGAAACAATTATTAGAAATTATTATCAACAACTATATGTGAAGAACCTGAGCAATCTGGATGAAATGGAGGCCTTCCTGGAAACCTATAAGCTGCCAAGACTGAAAGAGGAAGAAACTGACAACCTGAATAGGCCAACAACCAGTAACGAGATTGAAGCAGTGATCAAAAACCTCCCAAAACACAAGAGTCCAGGGCCTGATGGATTCCCTGGGGAATTCTACCAAACATTCAAAAAAAATAGTACCTATTCTCCTGACACTGTTTCAAAAAATAAGAAACAGAAGGAAAGCTTCCAGACTCATTCCATGAGGCCAGCATTACCTTAATCCCCAAACGAGGCAAAGACCCCATCAAAAAGGAGAATTTCAGACAGATATCCCTGATGAATATGGATTCCAAAATCCTCAACAAAATCCAAGCTAATAGGATCCAACAATACATTAAAAGGATCATCCACCACGACCAAGTGGGATTTATCCCCGGGATGCAAGGGTGGGTCAACATTCACAAGTCAGTCAATGTGACAGACACATTAATAAGAGGTCTATATAAATAAATAGAATATTGTTCACCTGAGATAAGCAGCCCCTAATATTCATAGTTGACCAGGTATTATAAGAATACCTTGGTATTGCTTGGAGCTGACCTTGTTGTTCCTCTATTAAAGATACACAAGGTCACAGAAAGCCATGGTGACCATAAAAATGGAAAATTAGGGCAAAAAGATGTCTGCATTCTATTGACTGTACACTGTGGATATGTTGGTTTATATGGCAAAGTAAAGTCCAGGTTACAGATGGAATTAAGGTTGCTAATGACTTGACTTTAAAATAGAGAGATTATGCAGGATAGCAATGTGAACCCAAACTAATCACGAGGGTCTTTAAATGTGGGAGCAGGAAACTGAAGGAATCAGAGAAATGACAGTGTGAGGTTTCAGCTCAATGTTGCTGACCTCAAAAGTCAGGGAAGGAAGGCACCAGCCATGGAGCTCAGGAGATATCTAGAAAGTGAAAAGGCAAGGAAACTATTCTATTCTAGAGTTTCCAGAGGAAATGCAGCCTGACAATGACTAGATTTTAGCGCAGTGAGACCAATTTCAGACTTCTGACCACATGAAGTGTAAGGAAATAAACTGGTGTTTTTAAAGCTAATAAGGGTACAGTAATGTGTTCTATCAGCAATAGGAAATTAATACCATCAATATTGAATATTGAACACAGCAACTCTGTGACCATGATGGACCACGCCAAAAACAAGACCCTGCCCGATCCTGTGTGAACACAGACACAACACGAACATCACCCAAGTCAGAAAACTACTGAGCATTTCCCTTTCCTACAAATGAATGACTGTGGCTTTGTTACCAGTGACTGTTAGCCTTGCTCTGATAGGGTTCACCTATGTAAGAGTTATTAAGACAGCCAGTCATAGAATTCCTCATGCTTGTTGACAGCCCCAATCCAAAGCAAACCCCACTTCCTAAAAGCCTTGCACAATCACCTAATACAAACCTAAACATTATATATTCTTTCTATAATTTTCATCCTGAGATGTCCTATGATTCCCCTAAGATAGGTGCTGCCCACACTACAATAATTAATAGACCCATTTTGATTAATAGGCACAGCATAGCGAACATAGTCACTGATATTGTAATTCTGTTGTATGGCGACGGATGGTAACTGCACTTGCGGTGAGCATAGCAGCATAATATTTAAGCTTGTGGAATCTCAAATTGTGGAATCTCAAGTTCTTGCACCTAAAACTAATGCAACATTACGTTTTGACTATACTGAAATAAAATTAAAAATAAAGCCATCTCTTTCTTTTTATTCCCAGTTGATTTTTTATTATTAATTTTTCCATTCTACTATAGTTAATATACAGATCCTATGGTATCTGTTTTCAGGACTGGCTTATTTCACTTAGGATAATACACTCAAGCTCTATCCATGTTGTTGCAAATGGCAAGATGTCGTTATTTTTTATGGCTGTATCATATTCCGTTTTTGGGGTGTGTGTCTGTGTGTGTGTGTGTATTATAATATATATTATATATATATAAATACATATATATTTATATGGTTTATATGTATGTGCATGTGTGTTGACATACATACCACATCTTATTGCTCTACTGATCTACAGATGGACCGTTGGGCTGCTTCCAGAATTTGGCAATTGTCAATAATGCTGCTGTAAACATAGCGGTGTATATATCCCTTTCAATTAGTGTTCTTGTATTCTTTGGGTAAATATCCAGTAGTGTGGTTACTGGCTTGTACAGTGGTTGTGTTTTTAACTTTTTGAGGAACGTCCATACTGTTTTCCACAGTGTCTAGACCAGTTTGTTTCCTCATCAATAGTGCAAGAGGGTTCCTTTTTCACATCCTCACAAACACTTGTTCTTTCGTTGTGTTGTTGTTGATTTTAGCCATTCTGACAGGTATGAGGTGGTATCTCATTATAGTTTGATTTGAATCTCCCTGATGATGATGATATTGAACATCTTTTCATGTGTCTGTGGGCCAATGGGACGTCTTCTTTGGAAAAATGTTTGTTATGTCTTTGGTCCATTTTTAATTAGATGATTTGTTTATTGGGAGTTGAGCTGTGTAAGTTCTTTATATATTTTGGAAATTAACCCTTTATTGGATAGCTGTTTGCAAATACCTTCTCTGATTCTGGAGGTTGTCTTTAATTTTCATTGATTGTTTCCTTTGCTGTACAGAAGCTTTGCATTTTGAGGTAGTCCCAGTAGTTTATATTTTATTGCCCTTGTTCAGGAGATCTATCTGGAAAAATGCTGCTAGGGGCGCCTGGGTTGCTCAGTCATTACGCGTCTGCCTTTGGCTCAAGTCATGATCCCAGGGTCCTGGGATTGAGCCTCACATCAGGCTCCCTGCTCAGCGGGAAGCCTGCTTCTCCCTCTCCCACTCCCCCTGCTGGTGTTCCTGTTCTTGTTATCTCTTTCTCTCTCTCTGTCAAATCAATAAAAAAATCTTGAAAAAATAAACTTTTAGAAAAATGTTGCCACAGCTGATGTCAGAGACATTACTGCCTGTGCTTTCTTCTAGCATTTTTATGTTTTCAGGTCTCATATTTAGGTCTTTAATTCATTTTGAATTTATTTTTGTGTATGACATAAGAAAGTGATCCAGTTCATTCTTTCCCATGTAGCTGACCAGTTTTCCCAGCACCATGGTTGAAGAAATGTTCTTTTGCCCACTGGACATTCTTTCCTGATTTTTTGAAGATGGATTGACTATAAAATTGGGTTTGTTTATTTTTTTCTATTATGTTCTGTTGATCTATGTGTCTATTTTTGTGCCAGTAACATACTGTCTTTATTAAAAAGCAATGTAATATAATTTAAATCTGGAAGTGTAATATTTCTCTTTCAAAACTATTCTGGCTATCAGGGTGTTTTCTGGTTCCATTTAATTTTAGGACTTTTTTGTTCTAGTTCTGTGAAAAATCCTACTGGAATTTTGATAGGTTTGCATTACATGTATAGATTGCTTTGGGTAATACATTTTAACAGTGTTTATTCTCCAATCCATGAGCATGGAAAGGCATTTAATTTCTTTGTTTTGTCTTCAATTTCTTTCAGTGTTTTATAGTTTTCAGAGTAAAATTCTTTCACCTCCTTAGTTAGGTTTATTCCTAGGCATTTTATTATTTTTAGTGAAACTGTAAATGGGATTGTTTTCTTAAATTCTCTTTCTGTTGCTTTATTATTAGTATGTAGAAATGCAATGGATTTCTCCACATTGATTTTGTATCTTGTGACTTTACTGAAGTAATTGAGCAGTTCTAGTATTTTCTTGGTGTTTTTTTTTTTTCAGGTTTTCTATATACAGTACCATGTTACCTGCAAAGAGCAAAAGTTTTACTACTTCCTTACCAATTCAGATGCCTTTTATTTATTTTTGTTGTCTATTTGCTGTAGCTAAGACTTCTAGTTCTATGCTGAATAAAAGTGGTGAGGGTGGACATTGCTGTCTTGTTCCTGACCACAGAAGAAAAATCTCAGTTTTTCCTCATTGAGTATGGCGTTTGTTGTGGGGTTTCATATATAGCTTTTATGATGTCTCTATATATGTTACCTCTAAAGTTACTTTGTGGAAGGTTTTTATCATGAATGGACATTGTACCTTGTCAAATGCTTTTTCTGTGTTTTTGAAATAATCATGTGATTTTTAACCTTTCTCTTACTGATGTTATGTATCATGTTAATTGATGGGTAAATACCGAACCACACTGGCATCCTCGGAATAAAATGATATTTTTAATGTATTGTTGGATTGTGTTTGCTAGTGTTTCGTTGAGGATTTTTGCATCTATGTTTATCAGAGATATTAGCCTGTAGATCTCTTTTTTAGTGGTTTATTTATCTGGTTTTGGTATCAGGGTAATGCTGGCCTCATAGAATAAATTTGGAAGTTTTCCTTTTCTTTTTTTTTTTTTTTTTGGAATTATTTGAAAGGATTAGATGTCACAGTTTTGGTTTTTTTTTTTTTTAATTTTTGGTAGAATTTACCTGTGAAGCCAACTGGTCTTATAATTTTGTTTCTTGGGATTTTTTTTATATTACTGATTCAGTCAACTTGTTGAAATCAATCTATTCAAATTTTCTATTTCTTCCTGCTTCAGTTTTGGTAGGTTATATGGTTCTAGGAATTTATCTATTTTTTTCTGTTTGGGCTAATTTGTCAGCATGTTGCTTTTCATAATATTTTCTTATAATTGTATTTCTGTGGTTTTGGTTATTTCTCCTCTTTCATGTTTGATTTTTGTGTCCTTTCTCTTTTTTTTTTTTTGAAGTGGGTGGCTAGAACTTTGTCAATTTTTAAAAATATTAGAGAGAGTTTGTGAGAGAGTGGGGGGAGGGGCAAAGGGAGAGGAAGAGAGAGAATCTCAAACAGACTCCTCACTGAGAGGGAAGCCCCACGCGGGTCTCAGTCTCACAACCCTGAGATCATGACCTGAGCCAAAATCAAGAGTCAGACACTTAACCTACTGAGCCACCCAAGTGCCCCTAGAACTATCAATTTAGTTGATCTTTTCAAAGAACTCCTGGTTTTGTTGATCTGTTCTATTGTTTATTCATTTTCTATACAATTCATTTATTTCTGCTCTAATCTTTACTGTTTCCTTCCTTCTGCTAGTTTGGGGTTTGTTTGAATTCTTTTTCTAGTTCCTTTAGGTGTAAGGTTAGGTGTTTATTTAAGATTTTTCTTCCTTTTTGAGGTAGGCCTGTATTGCTATAAACTGCCCTCTTAGAACACCTTTTGCTGATGTATTTTGGACAGTATTGTCTTCATTTTCTTTTGTTTCCAAGGACTTTTTAAATTGTTCTTTGATTACTTGGTTGACCCATTCATTGTTTCGTAGCATGCTATTTAACCTCCATGTATTTTTGGAATTTCTGGAATTTTTCTTGTGTTTGGTTTTGTTTCTTTCTTTGTCTGTTTTTCTTGTGGTTGATTTCTAGGTTTTATGGCATTGTGGTCAAAAAAGATGCATGGTATAACTTTGATCTTTATGAATTTGTTGATGCTTTTTTTGTGGCCTAATATGTGATCTGTTCTGGAGAATATACCATGTGCACTTGAAAAGAATGTGTATTCTGCTGTTTTAGAATGGACTGTTCAGAATAATTCTGTTAAATCCATCTGGTCGAATGTTCATTCAAAGCCATTGTTTCTTTGTTTATTTATTTATTTATTTACTTACTTATTTATTTATTTATAGAGTGGGGCAGAGGGAGAGGGAGAGGGAGAATCTTCAGCAGGCTCCATGAGTGGAGGCTGACACGGGGGCTTCCTCTCACAACCGTGAGATCATGCCCTGAGCCTAAATCAAGAGTCAGACACTTAACTGCCTGAGCCACCCAGAAGCCCCAGCTTGTTGATTTCCTGTTCGGATGATCTGTCCATTGATGTAAGTGGAGTTTTAAAGTCCTCTACTCCTATTTTATTACTATGAATTAGTTTCTTAATGTTTGTTATTAAGTGTTTTATAGGTATGGATGCTCTCATGTTGGGTGCATATTTATAACTGTTATATTTTGTTGTTGGATTATCCCGTTTACCATTCTATAGTGCCCTTTTTTATATCTTGTTACAATCGTCGTTTTCAAGTCTATTTTGTCCAGTATAAGTATTGCTACTCCAGCTTTCTTTTGACACCATTTTCATGATAGATGTTTCTGCATCCCTTTCCTTTCAATCTATAAGTATCTTTAGGGCTAAAATGAGTCTCTTATAGGCAGCATATATATGGCTCTTGTTTTTTTTTTTTTTTAATCCATTCTGACAGACTATGTCTTTTGACTGGAGCCACGACCCCATTTACATTCAAATAATATATATATATATTATATTTGTATATGTATTTATTTATGTATTTATTAATAATTAAATACATATGTATGTATTTTTATCACTTGTTTTATGGATGCTTTTGTATTTTTTTCTCTAGTGCTTTCTTCTCTTGCTTTCTTTCATGGTTAAATGTGCAATAACATATTTTTGGTAACACAAATATTTTAAAAATTGCTTAACTATCATGAACTTAAATCATTTTCATATTTTTTCAACGAATACTTTTATAATTGGTAACTTTTTCAGTAAAAAATTCTAATTATGAAACACATCTTTGGTATAATAATATTAATAGTATCCCTTATCACAGTAATTTGGAATTATGAGCACATTATAAAAAGTGAAAAGGAAATACAAAATCAATGACCTGATGATATAAGATGAATCTACTCAAAAAAGGAGTTATGGAAACTATTTGCAGGTTTTATACACACTTATAACACACAAATACACATACACAGTGTTATTGCCTATTGATCACAACCCATTCAAAAATCTTATATGCTTAATTAACAAAAATGACATTATCTTAAATGGAAGTATGCCTCCATACCATTTCCGTCAGCCAAGTAAAAGATCTAGACTATACCCTACCCTTATTCTCTTCAAAATACAATGATAAAAACTTCTCTTAATATAGTTCTTTTAATATTTAGAGACTAGTACATGGATGTTCTGGGTATAATCTGAAACTTTACATGCAATACAACTTTCAGACTGTGGTTATTCAGCCACTTGCCTTCTTTTAGCTGACTTGTCTTTGATCGTCAGACACGTCAACCACAATTGATTGCCCATGAAGTTCTAGCAGTATTAAATATACTTTAAATTTATGTCCAATTGGGGCACCTGGGTGGCTCAGATGGTTAAACATCTGCCTTTGGCTCTCAGGTCATGATCTCAGGGTCCTGGGATTGAGCCCCACATTGGGCTCCCAGCTCAGCAGGGAGTCTGCTTCTCTTCCTCCCTCTGCCTCTCCTGTTTGTGCTCTCTCACTCTCTCTCAAATGAATAAATAAAATCTTAAAAAATTCTGTCCAATTAGTATACATATGTACATATATATGTATATTTATATATATATATATAAATTGTGTAAAGTTTATATAAGTAAATAAAGTTTAAATTAACCTGTCAAATTAGAATATATATGTAAAGTTTATACAGATTTATTTATATAAATACAAATAAATTTTACTATATGTATAAATACTATATATTTTTCTTTACAAAAAGGACATAGTTCTTAGGCCTTTTGTTAAAAATATCCAAAACTAAACAGTTTTTCTCTCTCCTCTTATTCCAGAAGATAATACTCTGCTAAGTATCAACAACATTAAATGCTGTTAAAATTTTTCATAAATTTGAAGTGCTCATTTTAGGCTATGTCACCTAGAATGGATTGTAAGTACATAAATAACAGTATTTTACTTGATAGATGTAGGAAAAGAGAAAAATGAGTGTTTAGCTTAGAACCACCTAAAAGGCATCCTGAATCTCCTTTCTACACAAAGTAAGATTTCCCTACCAACCATCCTCTTCTTCTTCCTCCTCCTCCAATATCCCTAGTCAGTTCCCTGGTTTGGGCGAAATTCCAAAGGAAAGTTCAATTGGCATTAATATAAAATAAATATATTTAGAATTAACAGCTTTCATACTATACTCACCAACATATGTAAACAAGTCCACACTCCAATCCTAAAGGAGTCTAAGTAAATGCAGTTCCAGTGCATTAATGATAATGGACTTTAATATGAGTTCAAAAAATTAAAATCACATCCACTTAAAGTGTGCTTTATGCCAAAATCAGAACATCTGTCAGCAAGAGAAGAAACACTATTCCCATGTTTATTCACAACCTTGGTAGATTTGGGAACTAGTTTACTACTCTTAGATCCATAAATTGAAAGTCACAAATTTCTACTTAAACAAATTGTCAAATAAGCAATTAAATTTGTAATTGTATCTATTATAGAGAGCGGCTTCTGATTCTTTTCATCATCCACAAATATTTTTGCATTGTTGCCCTCCAATTTTCCTTTGAATTTTGAGTTAAACTTTTATTTTAAAAAAATGGTAGCTTTTATTTAAATGTATTAAGTAACTCATTTCAAGAGATGAA
>NW_025409421.1:0-16206 GCF_002201575.2 Neomonachus schauinslandi
GCATCCTGGGCGCCCAGCCCCACGCTCTCCCTCGCTGGTCCCAGAGGCCGCCTCTGCCTGTCCACTCAGCATCCCTGCCTGGTCCAGACGAACTGGCTGCAAGCTTTGTGCACCAGGCCCCGAGCACCGCACCCCATACCGCCTTCTGAGAATGTGAGCCCGAGGATGCAGACCATGCTCGGGACGCAGAAACCTCCCCCTGCCTCCTGGCAATGCACCGTGACCACGTACTTGGCTCCCAAGCGGTGCCCCCATTGCCAAACAGGGAAGAAGTGGCCGCATGGACCCTCCCACCCCAACACTGGCAGTGACTCTGTAAGACGCTCGGAAGATCAGGCCACGGAGCACAAAGAACCACCCAAACCAGAAAAGTAGGGCATCTGTACCCAGACGTGGGAAATTGAGGCTACTACCCAAGCGCAAATCCCCCACTCCGGTAGAGGGTCCAGGTGTGGGGTGTCTGTGAAGGGAAATGTCGTTCCCTCTGTTGGGGTCTTACTCCCTAATGTCAGCGATTCAGGGCTGGATGCCAAGACCTGGCTGGTGCTTGCCACCATCCAGAGTGCAGTACCCATATTGGGTCACTGTGCCCAGGTGCTGGTGCTTCCATGGCCTGCAGGCCTCTGGCCTGGGTTGGCTTCAGCCCGATGTCTTGGTTACACACCACCTGGGCAGCCTTTTATCATTTGGGGTATGTTCTCCTGAGTGAGCCAAGGATGCCAAGGTTAAAGACAAGAGGAAGACCAGCAGCTGGGAGAGCTCTCCATGGGAATCAATGCCATCGATAAACTTTGAGAGAACTGGGTGGATTTTAACACAAGCAAGAAGAGTAATAAATAACTCTCCAAGAAAGAGTTTAAGCTAACAAATTCCCTCCCAATGGCTGTGGAATTACATTAACATTTAAAATAAAATTCTGTTTTTTGGGGGAGACTGGGTGGCTCAGATGGTTAAGTGTCTGCCCTCAGCTCATGTCATGATCTCCAGGTCCTGTGATCAGCCCCATGTGCAGCTCCCAAGTCGGTGGGGAGTCTGCTGTTTCTTCTCCCTCTGCCTCTCCCCCCAGCTTGTTCTTTCTGTGTCTCTGGGTCTCTCCCTCAAATGAATAAATAAAATCTTTACAAACAAAAATAATAAAATTTAAATATTTTTAAAAATCTGCTTTTTAATTTCGTTTACAAGAAGGACAAGATTGAAAGACCTTGCCAGAAGGCCAGGGCTGCCTGGGCATGGCCCAGCATGAGGAGGGAGCTGGGAGGAAGGGAGGAGACCCAGGCCCTGAGCTCAGAGGAGTCCTATGCTGAGGACATGGAAGGGAACATGGGCTGCTGCGTGGGTCACCTCCCGGAGTGGGGGTTGCATGAGCGTCAGGATGTCGGTCAGCTTTAAATAAATAGTTGTGTTGGAATGCAAAAGAAGACTTTCAGGATGTCTGTGATGCACAACTCAGGATCATAGTCACCACTGCCCCACACTAGTCACTGCCTTCTCCAGATGGTGGGCAGGGGTCTCCATGGCTCTAGAAAGGGTCTGTGAACCCTAGGGAGCTGACAGCACAACCTGCCCATCCTGGTCAACACTGTTCACACACACTGACTGCTCTAGAGCTCAAGGCCAGCTGCTGAGGAGGGTGCCAATACGATAGAAAGGAAAAGCGAAGCAGAGTGTCTACACACAGGTCTTTCTACATAGACCATCTCTAACCCGAGGGCTCACAGCCTTTGTGGCAAAACGTGGCTCCAAACTTGGGCCACTTAAACTCTCTGTTTGCAACAAGCACTTTCACATTCCATTGGCCAAAGCAAGTCAAGCAGCCAAGCCCATTCAGAGAGAAAAGTAAATTTGGTCCATCCGGAGGGCTGTGACCAGGAAGGGAAGGTGAAAACATGGGGACAGATAATACAGTGTACTTTACTTTCCAGAATGATCTTTATTCTGTTTCCAGTGCCCAGCACAACGTCTGGCATTAGTAAATGAAGCCAAGATGTTTGAAGAAAAGACTATGACCAGTTTTTTCTAAACCTGGTTATAGCTCTAATTCTTTTCATTTTGGATCCAGAAGGATTTAGGTTTGAATGCAAGCACCCTCATATGTAGCTCAGGATTTGGGGGCAGGAACATCAAGAATAGTAAAATTAAGAACAGACAGTATTTCTTGAGTGCTTACTGTGTGCTAGAAAGCGTGCTAAAGATTCTAAGTTTGCTATGCCATTTCAATCTTCAAACACATTAATGAGGTGGGCACTGAGGTTCAAGAATGTACTAAATGTCACACAGCTGGGAGGAGATGGGGTTGTGAGCTGAACCCAGGCCCATCAAGATCCATAGCCTCCTTTCCTGCACCAAGCTGAAACACCCCGGCATGTTAAGGTAAGTCCAACCAATGTCACTTTTCTCATCTGCAAAATAGGGATAAACAAGAGCATGGGCAGTTTGGAATTATTACCAGGTTCACAGAAAGGTCCTATATCAATTGCCTGATTGAAGCTTGCACTCAGGGCACTCAGCAACGATTATAACCTTCCACTCTTTCCATTTCATGTTTGACTCCTGCTAAATGATTGATAGAAACGTTCCTCAGGATGTGATGCTCATAATCCAGTTATAGCTTTGTTAAAACTGCACTACTCAACCACTGAGACGCTCCTAGGCCCTGCACTGAAATTTTCTGCAAATTCCAACCATTAGCAATGGATATCTAAGACCCCTGGGAAGACTGTCCAGTGGCTCAGTATTTCCCTTGGCTGCTAAGGTATTCATGAAACTTGATGGATTCTGAGGTTAACTTCCCCCCAAGGAGGAGGATTTATGGAGGAGGCTTGAGCCAGGCCCTTTCACCTCTCAGCTGAGTAGGTGGAGAGAAAACAAGCAAGTGGCAAGCAAGTTGCCAGAGTGACCTGGGAGGTGCGAAGCCCAGGAGCAGGGTGGTTCTTCCCAACACTGCTCAGAAATTTCAGACATTGAGGGTGGGAGGTGCATTTTGTCTGCCAACTCAAGGGACATTGGTTTTGGAAAGCACCGTCGGATGAGAGGAAGGAGAAACATTTAATGACTACCTACAGAGTGCCAGGCAACTTAGACAAGTAAGGCTATTGGATCCTGAAAGAAAAAACATTCTATTCTACAGTCAGGAAACGTAGCCACTGAGAAGTGAAATAACTTGAGCAAGTTTACAAAGATAGGAGTCCAAGTTGGGGACCTAACTCAGTTGACCTAAGGTGAGAACTGAACTCACCTCCTCCAGATACACCAGTCTCCACCTATGTATAGAGCAGATCCTCCCGAAGAACAACTGAGGGCAGTCGGAACAGCTTCTGCACAACAGGAGAGAAACAGAGACATCGTAGCAGAAGACCCCAGCCTAGCAGCCTGCCAACTGCAGTGGGGAGAGATAGCTCTGGGGCCCGTAAGCTGATTTGTCTGCCTGGGGCACAGAAATGACGCTGCATTTTAATGAGCAACTAGAATGTAAAAGATCCACCCCAAAAGCTCCCCGAAATGGGGAGGGAGAGTGCTGGATGTCTTTCTCTGCCAAGGTCCTGGCAAACACCATGGTCACATTCCACTCCACCTTGAGAACATGGACAGAAGCAGGGTCTGAGCACCCCAGCCAGGGTACTACCTTGCTGAGCCCTGGGTCCCCGGCCCACTCTAGACCCAGCTGTGCCAACAAGGCAAACCCAGCTGGCACACACTGGGACACCCTGGTCAGCATTCAACACAGTGCGAGACCTCACACTGAGGGGACACAGGTGCTCGGCATCCCAGAACACTCCAGGCCTACACGACTCGGCTTCCTAGGGCACCCCTGCAAGGAGGGCTACGGGACCTCCCGGGTCACTACTGCTTCAGCTCCAGGAGCCCTGCCAAGGAGCCCCCTATGTGGAAAGCACAGGACCACCCAGCCCAAATGCTGTCGAGACTCTCGTAGGGCTGAAGACCCCGGGACACCCCAGCTTTCGCCCACTGAGCTTCAGCCATCTTTCTAGGAGATCCTGTGCACAGAGAAGCCCCCCAATCCTGAATTCACTTCTGCTATAGCTACCATCCCAAAGTGCCTTCCCTGCAGAGAGTACTGGGACACTCCAGCCCACACCCACCTCAGCTGCAGCTGTTTTACCAGGGTACCCCCTGTGCAGAGCACCCCAGAAAAACTCAGCTCCCGATCCATCTCCACTCCAGCCACCCTCTGCACAGAGAGCCCTGTGACGTCAGTCGTACCCAATTCAGCTTCAGCTCAACAGCCTGGGTGCCCTCGGTGTGAAGCTAAAGCACCTCTACGTTTCTTGTAGCAGGACTCCCAATAGCCAAGGTATGGAAACAACCCAGGTATCCATCCAGAGGTGAATGAATGAGGGCTACCTTTCAGCCTAACAACCACCTCCCTGCTTGCCTACCCTGGAGTCCCTGCCTGCACCCCCAGGTCCCGCACTATGCCCGCACACCCCAGGGTCACAGTCCACACCCTGGTACCCCCACTCCCCTATGCCAATGAAGCACCTGGAAGTACCTGCAGATCCTGCTCTTCCTCCTCCTTGGCAGCAGCTGGCTCAGGACTTGGTCCAGGAAGCCAACATGCGGGAGAAATTCCACTTGGAAGAAGATGCACAAGACTCAGAACGTGGGTTTTCATGTGCTTCGTGAGGTCACACAAAGATCACCACATCGTCCCAACCCTTCAAAGCTTGCTGTCTCTGATACTACAAGTTAGAAATGCTTCTTTGCCTTAGCAGCCCAATCGTGTTCCAGCAGCACCACTGTGGGAGAGCACAAAACAAACTTTGTAGGAAAGCTAGGAATTACAGAGTTCATAAATATACCACAGAAATAGGATACGTCACCCCGGTACATATTTATGAATTAGAGGCACAAAAGATTGAAACAGGGAATGAGCTTTATCCTCAAGAAACAGGTCAGCCTTTAGTGATTATAGCTCCAGAGGCAAGGCTCTTCCATGCTGTACACTCATGGATCAAAACTAAAATCCACACATAGCCAGTTATTGATCCTATCCATGGAATGCACTTTATACACTTACCCACAAAGGAATCCTCAAGGGCCTCCAGAGAGGTGCTCTCTGAAGCCAGGGGATAGATGGTCCTCCCCATGAGGATCCTGAGGAGAAGAGCATGAACTCCAAGCAAAGGGGCACACAGGAAAAAGCTGGCAAAGGAAGCTGAAGCAGAAATCAGCAAAGAAGGGAACTGGAAGGAAGTTATGCAGAAGTGGAGAGAGGAGTGTCCCCAAGAGACCAGAGTTACCTTCAGCCCTTAGACAGGCTGAGTGAGGCTAATTCCAGCTGGATTGCATTTCGGTTTCTGTCACTCCCAGACAAACTCAATTCTGTTTTATATATATACTTTCAGACTCTTTTTTTTTTTTAATTGAAGCATAGTTGACACGAAATATCATGTTAGCTTCAGGTGGACATCATAGTGATTGGGCAAGTTTTTGCCTTATGCTACACTCACCACAAGTGTAGTTACGTCCATCACCAGAGATACAATTAAAATATCATTGACCATATTCCCTATGCTGTGCCTTTCATCCCCGTGACATGTTCATCCCATAACAGGAACACCTCTCTGCTCTTCCCTCTTCTCTCCCCTAAGTTCCAGATCCTATGTATCTGCTCTGGGAGGAGACAGCTCCATCTGAGCTCATTCTTTCAACAAGTACTCAGTGGAAGCTTGCTGTGTGCCAGGTGGGAACAAATACAGAAGGTTCAGGAACACATTGCATTTTTTTTTTTTTTTTTAGTTTCAGAGGCTAAATTTAGGGATGCATCAGTTGCATAGAACACCCAGTGCTCATTCCATCAAATACCATCCTTAATGCCCATCAACCAATCAACCCATGTCCCAGCCACCTCCCCTTCAGCAACCCTCAGTTTGATCCCTACAATTAAGAGTCTCTTATGTTTTGCATCCCTCTCTGTTTTCATCTTATTTTATTTGCTCTTCCCTTCCTCTATTGTCATCCCTTGTTTCTTAAATTGCACATATGAGAGAAATCATATGATATTTGTCTTTGATTTATTTCACTTAGCATAATACCCTCTAGTTCTATCCACATTTTTGCTAAGGGCAAGATGCCATTCTTTTTGGTGGCTGAGTAATATTTGATTGTATGTATATACCCCATTTTCTTTATCCAGACTTTCAAAAGTTCTGATTTTGCAAACTAATGCTTATACTGCTTTGCAGTAGCCTACTCAAGCAAGCCCCCTCTCCTCCCCTGTATCCTCAGCTATGTCACACCAGATTCATGTCTCCACACCTCCTACCTTCTAAATGGTGGTCACTTATCTACTTGTAGACTTGTATCATTTGTTTTCTCAGATCTCTGATTCATTTCTTGGGTGTTCTGAATGATTTGATAAATATGTAGTTGGATTTGAGGGAGGATTCCCCCATAACTTTCTGATTGGACGCAGGACACGAGGACTGTGAACCTGGTGATAGGCTGCATTTTGTTGTCGCCCTTCTAGGAGAGCTGAATGCTGTTTGACAAGCAGGTAATGAATTGTGATACACCATCATCCTTTCGAGGTTTAGGTGTATTGTGAGAGGATGTACCAAACATAACGCCTACCATTCTCTAAACTTCTATTTCAGCTTTTTGGGTGACTTGACAGTAGGATTTCCCTAGTGCCATGTTGTCCCCCTTACCCCACAACAGTGATGTGTCATGGGGTCTAATGTCCCATGTCTTCACTAACATCGGTGTCAGCGTGTTAGGGAAAGGTGACTCTGTGTGACACATTTAGCCTTCTACCCTTGAGTCTTTCAGCCTCACCATGACCTTCACTATGAATTCATCCCAAATACGAATTTTTCATCTTGAAGGAAAGCTTATCTATTTTCCTTTAAAACAAGGTTTCTAGGCAATGATGTCACGAAGGTCACTGAGATAGCCGTCAGTCATTCGCCAGCCAAACTGCATGGTGATTGGCCACCCGAAGGAAGCCAACGTGACAGCACCCTGGTGATTGGCCAGGGCATGGTGGTGACATCACAAGAAGGAATTCTCATGCCCCAGAGCTGTTTTAAAAGCTTGGCAACAGGGCGCCTGGGTGGCTCAGTCATTAAGCGTCTGCCTTCGGCTCAGGTCATGATCCCAGCGTCCTGGGGTTGAGCCCCACATCGGGCTCTCTGCTCTGCGGGAAGCCTGCTTCTCCCTCTCCCATTCCCCCTGCTTATGTTCCCTCTCTCGCTGTGTCTCTCTCTGTCAAATAAATAAATAAAATCTTTAAAAAATAAAATAAAATAAAATAAATAAAAGCTTGGCAAAAGCCAAGGCTGCATAGAGGAGAGAGATGGTGCTTCAGCTACAGCTCTTCCTGCTATTCCTAGCATTCTCTGACCTTTTCTCTGCCCTGCCCATGGCAAGCCCTCTGCCCACTCCTTCTGCCCTGGGCCTCTCACCAACACTCTGCAGTCCACCTTCATGTTTGCACCTACCTTTGCACCCCTGTGTGGTCCTGAGGTCTTCAAACCTTCATCCGGCGACTCCTGGACCTTTTTCCCACTATGAGGATGGCCCAGCTGCTCAGGAACACATCTCTTTTGGCACATGGGAGTAGGACACTGGAAATCAGATCACCATGGATTCTCAGCCAGCTGGTTCCCACACCTCTGGATTCACAACAGGGCTCAGCACAGGAAAGCTGAGTCCACATCCTGAGGGAGCACTGGGCACATTACTACTCTGGAGCCCTCCAAACCAGCTCAGCACAGGGACCATGAATGAATTGAATGTTCATCCGTCCCTGATGTCGACAATGTTTAGAACGCCTACAGACACCAGGGAGAGCGGGACTTTTACAAAACAAGTAAGTACTGGGAGAAGGAATCACCACATCATTGGACACAGTGCAAGTCCTTGGACCACAAATCCTGAGGCCACGAGCTGGCTGAACCAGCTCAGCAGTGGACAAAGTAACCCCCCAGACACCTGGCTGACCAGGAGCCCACAGACCACAAACCCTCCAACAAAGTATAACAAGCAGAAAGTCAATCCCCATAGGAGAGCACCAACCAGGAACCCAAAGACTGGGAGTCTTCTGAACCAATTTGATACGACTGGGCAGATGAGTCACACAGACACTGGGTGCACAAGGAGTCCTACCACAAACAGGCCACTCCAGCGTAGCACAAGGCAAGTAAGTCCAGAGAATACCAGGCTTGCCAAGGGTCAAGAAACCACGAGTCCTGCATCCCAGCTCAGTATTGGGAAAAGGATTCACCTGAATAACACCATCACCATATGCCCTTGGAACTGGAGTCCAAAAACTCAGCTCTCTACTAGGACAGGCAGGCACCTGGAGAGTGGGCTTATCACGTGCCCTTGGATCTGGAAACCACACCTCACCTCTATCCTGGGCCTAGCAGGCACCTGAACAGCAGGCTCCCCATGTGCCCTTGGACCTGGAGACCAAGAAGGGAGCCCTGGGCTAGGCCAAGCAGACAACTTGACAGTAGGATCACCATGTGCCCATGGACCAGAAGACCAACAACTCAGCTCTCTGCTAGGCCAAACAGGTACCTGAGGAGCCAACTTATCATGTGTCCATGGACCTGGAGACCAACAACTCAGCACTTTACTAGGCCAAGCAGGCACCTGGACATCAGGCTTACCATGTGCACTTGGGACTGGAGACCAATGCAGCTCTTCATGAAGCCAAGGACGTACCTGGACAGCAGGTTTACCAGGTGCACTTGGGACTGGAGAACAACAACCCAACTCTCTATTAGGCCAAGCGTGAACCTGGACAGCAGGCTTGCCATGTGCCCTTGGACCTGGAGCCCAAAAAAGGAACCCTGGGATAGGCCAAGCAGACACTTTGACAGTGGGATCCCCATGTACCCTTGGACCTGGAGACCAAAAACACAGCTGTGTACTAGGCCAGGAGGGTACCTAGACAGCAGGCTCAACATGTGTCCTTCGATGTCAATAACAACAACTCAGCTTTACACTTGGCCAAGCAGGCACCTGGAGAATGGGTTCATCATGCGCCCTTGGACCTGGAAACCAACAACTCAGCTCTATCCTGGGCCAAGTAGAAACATTGGCAGCGGGCTCACCCTGTGCCCTTGGACCTGGAGACCAAGAAATCAGCTCTCTATTAGGCCAAGCAGGCACCTGGACAGCAGGGGCACCAGGTGCCTTTGGGCCTGGAGATCAACAACACAGCTCTCAATTAGGCCAAACAGGAACCTGGACAACAGCGTTAACATGTGCCCCTGGACCTGGCAACCAATAACAGAGCCCTGGGCTAGGCCAAGCAGATACCTTGACAGCGGGCTCACCATGTGCCCTTGGACCTGGAGACCAACAATGCAGCTCGACACCAAGCCAAGTAGGCACCTGGACAGCAGTCACACCATGTGCCCTTGGACCTCAAGACCAACAAATCGGCTCTTTGCTTGGCCAAGCAGGCAACTGGACAGTAGGCTCACGACGTGCCCTTGGACCTGGAGAGCAACTGCCAAGCTATCTGATAGGACAAGCTGGTGCCTGGTAAGCAGGCTCACCTTGTGCCCTTGGATATCAAGACCAACAACTCAGCTCTGTGCTAGGCCAAGCAGGCCCCTTGAGAGTGGGCTCACCCTGTACCCTTGGACCTGGACACCAACAATGCAGCTCTGTGCTAGGCCAAGCCGGCAACTAGACACTGAGTTCACCATGCGACCTTGGATTTGGATTCTTCCTTTCCCCCAGAGCATAGAGCACCCAAACAATGGGCTTGCCACTTGGTCTCTCATTATGAGACCTCCAAACCTGCTCAGCCTTGCACCGATGTGTCCACTGGATCCATGGAACCCTGGGAGTCTTCAAACTGTGATTCCTCCATTCCAACCTATCACTGAGCTACAGAGCCACAGGGACAGCAGCCTAACCCAAATTCCTCTGAATGGGTGCCTTTCAACTCTACAGGCAAGGGGACATTGGAGTCCCTTCTCACCCTGGATTTACTTCAGCTTGATGTCCATGTGGCCTGCTATCTGTGCATTATTCATTTTGGGGGCAGTGCTCCTCCTCAGAAGAAAATGGCACCATGCCATGGCAGATGAAACAGTCCAGTGGTTTGAAGACTTTGTATTAAACCTCAGGGCAGGAAAGGAGAAGGGGGGGATGGAAGGGCATTGTAGAGGAGACCCAGGCTGGAGAACTATGGAGACATTGTCTGAGATCCTCCAGTTGAAGGAGAGGTGCTCCATCCTCAAGGGAGAGGTGGAGGTCTTAAACAAGAGGCCAAGCAGTGCAGTGAGAGGCAGGCACAGCTCCATGAGGTGGAGAGGTTCTTCATTCAAATGAAAGTCTTCCTGGAAGTTTCTGCCTTACAAAGGGTGACGCCTGTGCACCCACCCAGGATAGCATAGAAGGAGAGTTCGG
This sequence comes from Neomonachus schauinslandi, assembly GCF_002201575.2. Taxonomy (NCBI): domain Eukaryota; kingdom Metazoa; phylum Chordata; class Mammalia; order Carnivora; family Phocidae; genus Neomonachus; species Neomonachus schauinslandi. The sequence goes on from NW_025409421.1 coordinate 10,399, forward strand.
AAAAGTGTGGTCATCTCCAGGATTGGGGGTTGGTACAAATGTGAATATTAGTTTAATTAATAATAAAAAATAGTTATTTTTAAAAAACAATTGAAAAAATGATCATTTCTGAATGAGTAATTTATGAGAACCATCCTTGGGGGATTGTAATGTGCAGCCTACCTTGCAGGCACTACTGTCCCTTTTGAGTCATCACATTCTCCTGATGCTGGGCAGGGTTCTCCATGGCTCTGAGAAAGTGTTGGTGAATCATGCCCAGCTGACACAGCATAACCTGCCTGCCCCGTCAAACATTCAGACATACTTATTTCTGGATCTCAAGCACAGCTGTTGAGGTCAGCACCGTTCTGTTTGGAAGAAAAGGAGAAGCAGTATGTCTATATCCAGGTATTTCTGCATAAAGCATTTCTGGCTGAGACCTCCCAGCACATTGTTGCTAAACTTGAGGTTGGACACTGATGTTATGGCTTCAAACTGTGGCCATGACAGCAGGTGTTTCTCCGCAACAGGTTCCTGTGTGATACAGGCCCTTGAAGAGCAAATGTTACAAGGCCAGGGAACCAGGGTGAGGGAGTCCAGAGGCATGGGACCATTCCCTGTCTCTCGGTGAGAAGGTGTGGGGTCTGGACGGTAGGCAGAGTGGTGTGAGGGGCCAGGAGGATGGGCTCTGTTCTGTCCAAAGAAACACCGCAGGAATTGGGGGAGACATGCAGGATTCACATTGGGTGCTTTAGGTGCCTGGCTGTTTGCACAGAATAAGGCACAGTGTGAGAGAGGTGGGAATAGGTGCACCTTGGAGACTGTACGGTCTGCTTGGGTATGAAGGAAAGGGACCGCTTCCAAGAGGGAGAGCCGAGATTCTATGATAAATTGGACACTGGGGGTCAGAAGGGAGTAGGAAGGTGAGATTCTAGGATGGCCCACCCTGAGAAATGTTGTTCCTTCTTAGCTCCAGGGATGTGGGCTGGAAGCTCAGGTGAGTTGCAAATCCCTGTGAGCTGGGGCCCACCTGTGGCTCCTGCTGAAGTTGCATGGGAAGAGCCTAGAGCTGTGGCCCCTGGGCTGAGCTCAGTCAAGGCAGTGTGCTCATAGCAGCTTGGCATAAATGGATGGAGCCATGAAGAAGCTCCTTCTGGGGTTGAGAAGTGAATATCAGGGGGCCTTAGGAAGTGGGAGGCTTGACTTCTAAGATGGATGGTGTCTGAACTAATTTGACAGTGCTGCTTTCAGGAGCCACCCCCCATTTTTTTTCTGGATTCTTTGAAACCAAATCTCAGAAGTCAGGATAACTTCTGTGTCAAATACGGTTCTGAAAATATACACTTTACAAGGAACCTGTAGGAAAAGCAAAGGAAATGTCTTGCCAGCAAGACAGGATTGAGAAGCCAGAAAGAGGGATGGAATGTCCTGTCTCTGGCTGTTTGCCTAAGGCAGCTCCAGGAAGGGAAAGGGCTGTCACGTGCTCTCATTTACCCACAGGTATTGTAAAAAAGTGCTTTGCATTTCAGGGCAGAGAAACCCAGGTTCCCTTGGTGAGCAAGGCCCAGCTGGAAGCAGCTACCTGAGAAGGGCTGGAAGCCTGGTGTGGGGCAGCTGATCCCTGGCTCTGGGGAAGGTTCTTCCTTGTTATCAGCTGTAAACAGATAAGATTGGAGCCAACCCACCCACCAGACCTCCAGTGGACCTTCTGACTCCCTTTGAGCTGACACAACGTGTGTGGGAAGTGGGACACCCTGTCCCAGGACAGAAGACCACCCACCTCTGTGTCCTCAGTACTTCAAACAAGCTCGGGGGGAAATGTTCTGCAACAAATCAGGTGTAAAGGAATGCTCTGAGAGTGCGAAAGCAGTAGTTTTCAATGTGTACTGCCTATTGGGGTCTGAGGGGAAGCTCTGAATCCCTCCTAAAGCCACACCTCAAGGCCCCCTGCTCAGAATCCCTGGGCAGAGCCCAGCATCAGGATTGTTTACGCTGCTCAGGGGACTCCAGTATTTAGCCAGGACTGTGATTCTGCGGTCTGTGTTCTAGGTGGCTCTGTGCCCCCAGTGCTGGGAGTGCTCCTTTCTTGTCCTTGCATCCCTACCTTGTGGCCCAGGGCCTGATGTATGGTACCACACAATCTGGTGGTGTTCTTATGAATAGAGGGATAAATGGATTATCACACCTACACCCATTTTTCAGTGAGGAAATTGAGACGTGCGAAGTTAAGAAACTGGCCTGGGGATGTGTGACTATTGGCTGTGTGGAGGCTTGAACCCAGGCTCATCTGATCTACACTCTGGTTTGATTCAAGTTGCTTTATTTTATTGTTTAATGTGGACCAGGCATATTATTCCCACGGAGTCACACAGACTGTTCTATTTTATTGGCATCCATTCTTATGACATAGACATTAATTTCTCCATTTTGTAGGTGAGAAAAGTGAGGTTTCAAAAATTGAGGGCTTGGACAGTGTGCCTCACAGCCTTGGCCCAGGCGGCGAAAGCTGAGCTACCCCTCGCAACGATGACAGTGTGCTGCGGACCCCTGCTGGGGGCTCAGGGCTTCTGCGTGGGCACAGTGGAAAAGACTGGGTGGAGAGTCACTGCCCCAGTTCTGCAGGTAAGGCAGGGCTTTCTAGAGCAGGAAGTATTGATTTACCCCCACGGGGCAGTTACAGGGCAGTTACAGGACGGGGGCTCTGGGGGGCAGTGTTGAGAGCACTGCCTGCTAGAGAGAGGGAGGTCTTGTGGGAATGACAAGCAGGACCACCAGGGTCCTTAGGAGGGGTGGAAGGGCAGGAGGAGGAGCCGTGGGTAGAGCCAGGTGATGCAGGAGGAAGTAGGGCATAGAAAGGCCGGACCCTGGGGAAGCTCTTGGATGCTTATGCGGGAAGTCATGAAGACCCTGGTAGGGATCAAGTGGGGATTAAGAGAAAAGAATAAACTCTAAACAGATTTAACGACGAGTATCATTTTTCTCCAATTTTGGAAGATGTAATGTATTCTGATGTTAGGGTTAGGGTGGCCGGTGCCGTGGGCGGCAAAGAATTGCACAAAGAGGGGCACCTGGGTGGCTGAGTCATTAAGTGTGTGCCTTCGGCTCAGGTCATGATCCCAGGGTCCTGGGATGGAGCCCCGCTTCGGGCTCCCTGCTCAGCGGGAAGGCTGCTTCCCCCTCTCCCACTCCCCCTGCTTGTGTTCCTGCTCTCACTATCTCACTCTCTGTCAAATAAAAAAATAAAATATTTTTAAAAAATTAAAAATAAATAAGAATAAATTTAAAAAAAGGAATTGCACAAAGAGTAGAGCCACAAGCAGGACAGAGTGGGTTCACTCTCCCAGGGAAGAGAGGGGCCAGACACCAAGAGACATGTGAGCCCCGAGTTTCTGTCAGGCTGGGCCTTTTGAGGGGTGCTGAAGGTCCTGAGAGGGTTGCAGCCACGCCCATGGGCGTGAGGGGAGGGACTGATTCTTGGCCAGGTAGAGCAGCAGGTGACAGGTTTTCGAGGTGCTCTGACCTGGATGTGGGGTATGGTCAAGCTAGAGAAGAATGTGTTTTGTAGTTGGGGTCTCCTTTCAGCATGTAGGGCACTGTGACCTAGAAGAACAGACAGGGCCAACTGCAGACACTCGTGAGGGTCACCGATTATCAACACAGTGAAAAGACAACATACTGAATGGGAGAAAATATTTGCAAACTGCCTAACTGATAAAGGCTTAATATCCAAATTATTAGAGACTCATACAACTCAATAACACAAAAACAAATAGAAGTTACAGAATTGGCAGAGTTCAGAATAGACATTGTTCCAAAGAAAACACGCAGATGGCGAACAAATACGTAAAGAGAGGCTCAACACCATGTGTCACCAGGGAAATGCAAATCAAAACCCAAAGAGATGGCACCTGACACCCGTCAGAAATGCTAGTGGTAAAAAGACCAGAAATAACACGGGTCGACCAAAATGTGGAGGAAAGCTCTGTTGTTGGGATTGTCCATGGGTGCAGCCACTATGGAAAATGATATCAAGTTTTCTCAAAAAATTCAATGTGAGGGGCTCCTGGCTGGAGAGTCAGAAGAGTGTGTGACTCTTGATTGCGGGTCGTGAGTTCGAGACTCACGTTGGGGATACAGATTACTTCAGGGAAACTAATTTCAAAATAGGATAACCATATCATCCAACAATTCCCCTCCTAGGTGTTAAAATCAAGGAAACTGAAATCGCTAACTCATCAAGATACGTGCGCACCTGCATTCATTGCCACATAATTCATAACAGCCAAGGGGACGTACTAAGTGAAATAAATCAGAAAGAGAAAGAGAAATACCACGGGTACACATATATGTGGAATCTAAAGCAAACCAGAAAACAAAAAACACAGTAACTCGAACTCATAGATACAGAGAACATATACATGATTTGCCAAGGTGAGGGTCAAGAAGTAGATAAAATAGGTAAGAAGGTAGAAACTAACAAAAAAAGGGAATATTAGATATTAGGGCACCTGGTTGGCTCAGTCAGTTGGGCGGCTGCCTTCAGGTCAGGTCATGACCTCAGGGTGCTGGGATGGAGCCCCAAATCGGGCTCAGCAGGGAGTCTGTTTCTGCCTCTCCCTCTGCCCCTCTCGCCCCTGCCTCTATGTGTGCTCCCGCTCTCTTTCTCTCAAAGAAATAGATAAAATTTTTAAGAAGGAAAGTGTATGTCAAGAGGGAAATTGGAGAGCATATAGGACATCAATATATTACCTTCTAGCTTCCTATAATTCAAGTACCTTAGTGAATTTATTCCATTCCATTCCATTTTCTGACCTACCAGAATTCCTCATTATGATGTGGTTGGATTTTTTGAGATGAGTTGTCTTTTTCTGTAACTATTTCAGATCAATAAGTACAGAGTATTTACCTTCCTAGGTGTGTGAGTCTTTGGATATTTTTATAGCCTTTTGAAGTATAATTATGTAACCAAAACTTCCATAGATCTAAGTGTATAATTTCAAGACTCTTGATATATGTGCATACCAGTAAAACAATCACTGTAATGAAGGTGATGTACATATATCCATCACCCTAAAATGATTTTCCCCCTTGTTTTATAGTCAAGGATTAGCTTGATGTGTAATTTCTGTTGCTCCCTGCAGAGTCACTCTTTCCTCAGGGGGAAGTTTTTCTATAGGAGGAAAGAATTGCTTGACTTCATTGCTCTGTATTGATAGGAGCTCATAATAAAAGTTGATCTAAAGATAAATTTTGTGGGCGACTGAGTGGCTCAGTTGGTTGAGTGTCTGACTCTTGATTTTGGCTCATATCACGAACTTAGGCTTGTGAGATTGAGCCTTGCATTGGATTCCATGCTGAGCATGGAGCCTACTTGGGATTCTCGCCCACCCCACCCATCCCCCATGCCCCCACTCATGGTCACTCTCTATCTCTCTCAAAAGAAAAAAAAAAAAAGAAAGAAAAGAAAAAAATTTGAAAATTAGCCATTTAGAAAGTTCCGAGGCCTTTCCTGAAGGAGAGACGATACACTGACAGCTTAGAGAACCTAGCCCTTCTGTGTTGGCCAAAGCCTGAGTGGCAGGGCTGGAATATGTTGTGAGAGTGGTAGACCAAAGGGACAAAATAAAGATATGGATTGGCCTGAATTCATTGACAGGAATATGCTCAGTTGGGAGTTGGTATTTAAAGGACGACCCTGACCACTTGCACATGGTGTTGATATTCTGGATGCTATATTGGCTCAATAAGGGCCAAATGTTGGGATTTCCTTGGGTATACTGTAGAGGAAGGCAGGAAGAAGTCAGGAAGCATAAGAATCAGGCATGTTGA
>NW_025409422.1:0-16147 GCF_002201575.2 Neomonachus schauinslandi
TTTTTATTGATTTTGAGAGGGGTTCTCTGTGCTTCCTGGATTTTCATGCCTGTTTCCTTCCCCAAATTAGGGAAGTTCTCTGGTATAATTTGCTCCATTATACCTTCTGCCCCTCTCTCTCTTTCTTCTTCTTCTGGGATCCCAATTATTCTAATGTTGTTTTGTCTTATGGTATCGCTTATCTCTCGAATTCTGCCCTCGTGATCCAGTAGTTGTTTATCTCTCTTTGTCTCAGCTTCTTTATTTTCCATCATTTGGTCTTCTATATTACTGATTCTCTCTTCTGCCTCATTTATCCTAGCAGTTAGCGCCCCCATTTTTGATTGCACCTCCTTAATAGCCTTTTTGATTTCTACTTAGTTAGATTTTAGTTCTTTTACTTCTCCAAAAAGGGTTTCTCTAATAACTTCCATATTTTTTTCAAGTCCAACTAGTATCTTTAAAGTGATGATTCTGAACTCTAGATCTGACATCGTACTAATGTCCGTATTGAGTAGGTCCCTGGCAGTCGGTATTACCTCTTGTTCTTTTTGTTGAGGTGATTTTTTCCGTCTTGTCATTTTGTGCAGAGGAGAATAGATTAATGAGAGAACAAAATGCTAGCAGAGTAACAACGTCCCCAGAAAATATACTCTAAGCAAATCAGAAAAGACCTGAAGCAGTGGAAAAAGAAACGGAAAGAGAGAAAAAAGAAAAGAAAAAAAAAAAGAAAAAGATAAAGAAAAAACAAACAAAAAGAAACAAAATAAAACAACAACAACAAAAAAAACCAGAATGTGATCAAGTATGATCAGGCTGGTATATAGATCAGTGCCACACACTAGATTTGGGGTGTATTTTTGTCTTTTAGAAGAAAGTGCCTCCCAAAATTTTAAAGAAAGAAAAACTTATATATGTACAAAAATAAGGGTTGATACGATGAAGGGATGGAATAGGACTGTAAAGATGGAAATTATAAAAAATTTTATAAAAGGAATTGATAAGAAGTTGTTTGAAAAAAGAAAGAAGAGGATTTAAAAAAAGAAAAAAGAGAAGAAAAAGGGAGAGAATGTGATCAGGCAGGGGAGTAGAAAAACCATATACTAGAGATTTAGGGTATATTTTAATCTGTTAGAAGAAACTATCTCAAAATTTTAAAGAGAGAACAACTTATATATATATGCCAAAAATATGGGTAACTACTATGAAGGGATAGAATATGACTCTAAAAATGAAAAATATAAATGTTTTTTAAAAAAAGAGATTGATAAGATGTTGGTTGAAAAAGGGAAAAAGAAAAATTCAAAAAAAAGAAAAAAGACAGTTAAAAAAAATTAACTTTGAAAGACTAAAGAATCATGGTAAAAAAGCCATGAATTCTATGTGCAGTATTCCCCTAGCGCTGGAGTTCTGCCGTCCTCATTGATCGGTAAACTTGGTCTTGGCTGGCTGTTCTCGCTGATCTTCTGGGGAGGGGCCTGTTGCCGTGGTTTCCAAATGTCCCTGTCGGAGGTGGAATTGCCCCGCCCTTGCCCCCTCCCAGCTAAGTAATCTGCTGGGTTTGCTCTCCGGAGCTTTTGTTCCCTGCGAGCTTTCCGTACAGCTTTGGAGGCGGAGAGTGAAAATGGCGGCCTCCCAATCTCCGCCGCGGAGGAGCCGAGAACTCGGGGCCCCGCTCCTCAGTGAGCCCCCAGAGAAAAGCCGTCAGTCACTCCCGTCTCCCCGGTCTCCGGCCGCACTCCGTGCTCACCCGGCCTGTGACCGCACGTTTCTATCTCTGGCACCCGACCCCGGGTGGAGTCTCCAAACCCAGCAGATCCCTGCGGTGCACTCCCGTGTGGCTCCTCCCGGGGGAGGAAGGCGAGTCTCCCCGGATCTGCCACTTGTTGGGTCCCTGCTGGAGGAGCAGTGGCCTGACTGTGCCGCGGATCACGGTTTATGGCAACCCCGAGCTGGGAGCCCGCGCCTGGGCTCCACCTCTGCAGCCGGCTTCCCTGCTCCTTTACCTGGGAGCTCTGCCACACTCAGGCACCCCCGGTCTTTTTGTGACCCCGAGGGTCCTGAGATCACACTGTCCCATGAGGGTTCCATCCCCCGCTTAGCCACCGGAGTGACGTCCCTCAGCGGAGCCAACTTCTAAAAGTTCCAATTTTGTGCTCTTCAGCTCTATCACTTGCCAGAAGCGGCCGACGGAGGCCCCTCCCCCACCATCTATCCTCCTGAATATCGCCTCGGATTCACTTCTCCGCACGTCCTACCTTCCAGAAAGTGGTCGCTTTTCTGATAAGAGAGTTGTTGCTCTTCTTTTCTTCGATCTCCTGTTGAGTTCGTAGGTGTTCAGAATGGTTTGATCCCTATCCAGCTGAATTCCTGAGAGGAGACGAAATCCAGGTCTCCTACTCCTCCGCCATCTCGCTTCGCCCCCTATGTGTCTGTTTTTATATCAATACCGTACTATTTGGATTATTCTAAGTTTATAAATAGTTTGAAATCAGGAACTGTGATCCCTCCAGTTGTGTTCTTCTTTCTCAACTTTGCTTTGGCTACTAGGAGTCTTCTGACATTGACTTTTATTTTTATTTTTTAATTTTTATTTTATTTAAATTCAACTAGCCAACATATAGTACATCATTAGTTTTTGATATAATGTTCAATGATTCATTAGTTGCGTATAACACTCAGTGCTCATCATGTCACGTGCCCTCCTTAATGCCCATCACCCAGTTGCCCCATCCCCCCACCCATCTCCCCTTCAGCAACCCTCAGTTTGTTTCCCAGAGTCCAGAGTCTCTCATGGTTCATCTCCCTCTCTGATTTCTCCTCCTTCAGTTTTCCCTCCCTTCCCCTATTGTCCTCTGCACTATTCCTTATGTTCTACAGATGAGTGAAACCATATGATAATTGTGTTTCTCTGATTGACTTATTTCACTTAACATAATCTCCTCCAGTTCCATCCATGTCGATGTAAGTGGTAGCTATTCATCCTTTCTGATGGCTGAATAATATTCCATTGTATATATGGACCTCATCTTCTTTATCCATTCATCTGTTGAAGGACATCTCTGCTCCTTCCACAGTTTAGCTATTGTGGACATTGCTGCTATGAACACTGGGGTGCATGTGCCCCTTCTTTTCACTTTTAAAAGAGTTCTAATCAGCTGTCTTGCAGAATGTCCCTTTCATCTGATTATTTCCCTCACAGTGTTGATTAACCTGTTCCTCTATCTTCTGTCTCTTCTGGAAACTGAATGTTAGGTCCAGAGTTTTGATGAGATACAATTTAAGCATTTTGACAAGAGTGCTTGATAAGTGGTGATCTATACTTCATAGCACATCCCATTCTGAGGCATATCAGATTATTGGTGATAAGTTTGATCACTTAGTTAAGGTGCTGACTCCTAGAAGTCTCAATTATAAAGGTATATTTTCCCTTTGTAAGTTTTAAATAATCCATAATATAATATATTGTAATTTGTGAATATCTTGTTCCTTAACAACACTTTATCAATGCTTTTTGTATGTACTAATAATCCTTGCCCAAATCAAATATTACATTGGGCCTGGAAAATGGTGATTTTTCTCTTTCTGTTATCCCTCTCTTTTGACTGGTGTGTGACCTAAGATAAACCAATGAATGGTATAAAAGAGCAGACACATACTTTTCAGGTTTAGACAGCTTTATGGTGGTTGTGTAAAAAATACTAGAGCTTTTCAGAGAAGAAACACAAGGAAAGGGAGTGACACACAGACAGAGACAGACAACTACACGCATGTGCACGCGTGTGCACGTGCACACACACACACACACAGGGATTAGCTATATGACTAGCCCAGGGAAAGCTCCTGCAAAGGGGCTAGTAAACCAGGACAGCCTGTTTCATATTGGTTTCATAACTCCCTTGTTTCTTTGGCTCTTTTGTCATTCTATCATTTTATTAACCATTGTCCTTTTTTCTTCACCTTCATGTTCTTTGTCTTTTTTCCTGGAGATGGTATATTTATAATCAGCTTACATTTCTCTTCCTCACGTAAATTCTTAGAAGTGTTAGCAGGCCATAGAGGAGGTATGATTTGGGAAAATATAAGAATCAAAGTCCCCAAGGCCATGGAAATATATGGCACACTCAAACAGGGTCATGAGAGAAGTTTGTTAAAGATGTGGGCAGTATTGAAATAATCCACAAGGATACTCCAATAGCCTCAGCTATGACAAATTACCCCTTCTAAGCCCTAGACTCAGGAGAGAGCAATTGTGTGGATAGGGCACCTGAAGGAAAAATAAGAGATGGAGGACCACAGCCACCATACTTAATCCTTGTGGGGAAGGAGCTGGTGAATACATACCTGACTTCATTCTACTCTACCCTCTGATCTCCTAAAATATAAGTTCAATGAGGGGAGAAACTTTGTCTCATTTACTTGTATGCATGCATAGTAGAAATAGTGCCAGGCGTCAAGGAGGTACCCAGTATATATATATATTTTAGTGAACAAATGAATAAATAAATGAATGAGTGAATGGAAAAATGGATGAATGAAATAGATTCAGAAGACTTCTGTTAATTTCCTCAGTTGGTCTCTTGAAAATCCAAAAGCAAATTTCACTTTCTTTGCTTTACTAATGCATATCAATGCCATGAGATCTCATTATTTTATTTTTAGAAAAAATGATCAATGAGAATATTGTACCAGAGGATCCTCATTGGGAATTTTGAGTTGAACACATTATTTAGCAAATGCTAACATGAGAACTTGAGGATATTTAGTGAACATGCTGAAGTCAACACATTAATGCAACTGAAACCAATAGAGAAGCAACTATCTATTAACCTCAGCATTGTGGGGTCTAAAAATGCTTTTACCCACTATTGGGTTTTGTAACCTGTAAAATAAATCAAAACATAACAACAGTTAACCTTGAAAACCTTTTGATTACCTCTCAGAGGTTAATTTTCTTGAAGACTGCATAGTGTGGTAGGAAAAGCCTGTGTTTTGAATTAAGCAAAACTCTACCAAACCCTTGCTCTGCTATTTACTAGTTATATAACATGAGATTACTTAAAAATTTCTCATTCATTCATCCAGGATAATCTCACTTGTTTTGTAGCATTGTGTCAAAAATTAAATGAGAAAACATATTTGAAGTGTCTTGTACACGATCTATGTCTTATACATGCAAGTTCACTGCTTTTGTGGGGGTTCATTAATTTTATATCTCCTTTTTCATTTTGATTTTGTAAGCATTTGGAAAATTCTTCATGGTATTATATAGTTGATCTACTTAAAATTAATTTCAGTAAGCTTTATCAAAAAGGGAAGAAAAAAGGCATGTTTTGACATAATTATGTTCCCTCTTTTCATTTAATTTTTGAACCTGAGATCTAGAAATAGTCTTCATTCTGAGATGGCAATAGCCACAAAATCAAATTTATAAGTGGAAAGAAAGGTAAATAAATTATCAGAGTTCATAGAAATCTTCATTCCTATATGTAAATGGCAGTATCGAGCAGAAGTCCTAGAATTCTCATATATAAAATTTAAATATTTCAACATCATTATTATATTTTATTTTTCCACCTAGAAAGGGAAATTAACCAATTTTGAAATCTTTTATTCTTAGTAGTAGAGCTATCATTCAATAATACTATCTTGTGACGTACAATAAAACGATAATCGCTGTTGTCGGTTTTATTCTTTTTGTGAAGGACCAGGTCTAAGTTCGGAAGAATTAACCACTCATTGAAGGGTAAGTTATTTCTTTGCGGGCTCTGGGGCACCATTACATTTTCTGCAAGAGGTAATAGATAAATGAGACTCTGAAAGAACAAGTGTACATTATATCAACAGGTACTTTAAAAAAATGATTTATTGCCATCAGTTTTCAGAAGATAATGCTTTTAAGTTCTGTATATATAAACTCCATTTATTTTAAACACACACACACTGAGTTAACCTCTTGTTATTAATCTTGTCTATAAGAATTATTTGGAAACTTTTTCTATCTCAACTTTAAAGTAGTGTGGATTAACCCTTGGAGCTAAACTATGCTCCCCTCAGGATTTAGGCATGCCCAGACATGTCTATAAGCCTCCTGGGATGTTCTCATAGCAACAGGGACTGAGGAATCTTTCAGGGAAAGATCTAGTCATAAGGGAAGAAAGAGTTCACGTTCATAAGCTTGGCCCAAGGATAAAACTAGGGTCTGTCTGCCAGAAAGGCTAAGGGCTTAAGTGAAAGGGAATGGGAGTGGGGATTGGGGATGAGACAAACACAGCTGATTTTGGGAACCCAGGCAGAGCAGAAGTCTTGCTGTTTCATGGGGAAGCAATACTTTCCTTGAGGAGGGTGAGCTGTAGGTCAAGGTTATTAAGGTCTTCTATGATGTTAGTTTAGCTAGCATTCTGCAAATTACTTTTGATCCTCCTTAAGCTGTGGAGTTGTAAACTTCTTTTTTTAAAAAAGATTTTATTTATTTGTCAGAGAGAGAGAGAGAGCAAAAGCAGGGGGAACTGCAGGCTGGGGGAGAAGCAGGCTCCCCACTGAGCAAGAAGCCCAATGCAGGACTTGATCCCAGGATCCTGGGATCATGATCTGAGCCAAAGACAGACACTCAACCAACTGAGCCACCCAGGTGTCCAGCATTGTAAGCTTCTAATAAGAGAAAAGTCTTTTTCCTGCTTGGGCAGGTCTGAGCCCATAGGTAGCAGCAACTGAATGATGCTGTGGAGGCAGAATCTATAACCAGCTGCCCTAGTTGATCACTGGGTGGATGGAGAAGGAAACAGAGAAGCACCAATGATGATATTCTTTTTGGAACAAGAAAGACTTACCACTTTTTCTGTTTTATATTTGCCTAATATTTAAAAGCAATGAGATATGAACCATTTACGTTTTGTGATATCACTTGATGTAAATACTTTATATTTTTGAAGGCTTAACCTACATTTTTTGAAGGAGAATATTTAATAAAATTTGCCTACTAATATTAAAAAAATTAACTTAAACAAACCTTAGCTTCAGTGAAATAAAATATTTGTTGAAGCTATGAAAATATGTAGCAAGTAGATTGGAACTCTGAGTAATCCCGAGGTGTTGAGAAAAACACATGACTTATTGCAAATATTGCTCCAATTCACACATTCTAGTCTCCTCAGACTGATCAATCAGCTTATCAACTTCCTATCAGCCACTTTACAACCTCAGAGAAAGATCATTTCCCCAGAAACAATGGAAAAGAGTGTTTGTAAATGTCTATACATCTATATATTACAGATATAGATTGCTGTCTAACCTCTTGAGAAGTGCTTACTGGAAAAATCTTTTCAGAAAGCAGGTCATTCCAGTCTTTAAGTTGTTTGAAGAACACTGTACCTAGATTTCAAATCTCACAAAATATATTTCCCTTGCTACGCAGGTAGTACTTTGTTTTTCAATGTTTCTGTGAAGCTGTTATGAGTCTGACATAAGATACATGTGAAATGTTCAGATGTTTGGCAGATGTAATGTAACTATCATGATTGAAACCAACCAAGAAACTCATTTTTCAGACCTCTTCGGTGGCTATATGAAACATTTTGACCTACATCATCAATTTAGAATTATACAGCTTCACACTGAATTTCACAAAGGGTTACCAAGTTCACAAGGAGGTCCAGAAAGAATTCTTTGCAATTTTTCTTTGCTAGAAATAAAGTTCACATGTATCTTTTCTGGTTATGTTATTCTAGACTATCAGAATTAAAGGGAAAACTTTTGTGGGCTAGCATGTTCCACGAAACAAATATTTGTTGAATGAATGAATGAATGAGTGAATAAGAAATATTGAGTGGATTTACTGTGGAGCTAATGAAGGAGCTTTAGTAATCTCCTCATATGGTGATATGATTTAGAAAAATTTGCAAAAGCTGTACTTTCTAAGAGCAATCAGTCAAAATCTAATTGCTGGCTCTTTCTGATTTTCCCTTTGTCATCCTTATGTCACATTTCCATGTGACACTGGAGTGGCCATTGGCCATGGGCACTTTTGGAATCTAAGAGGAAATGGAATTGCAGACACATTTAGTTTGGGTTTGGTGGGATATTTATGTGGTTTGCAGTCATTTTTCAGTTTAGATAAATTATTGCAAGATGTCACTGCAAGAATGGCTTCCAGTTTACTATTACCTCCTGTGCCAATTTAACCAGCATTATGTCAGGAAAAATCCAGTGCTAGAGATCTCATGGTGATGTGAAAGTTTCCTACAGAACCTGACACCAGGAATGAGTGGGTATCAGAGAAGCCAAAAAATTTGAAAAGTAGATGATAGAACCTACTTGGGGAAAATTTTTACAAAATCCACAATGTGCAAACTCTTAAGTATTCAAATCTCCTTGGTACCTGGTTAAAATTACTCTTTTTAGCCATATATTTGATTATGGGATATATAATATAAATGTACCATATATTTCAATTTTTAAATGGGACTTTCATAAAATAGAATTTGTTAGAATTTGTAAAGGCACAAACAGCATTCCTATAAACAGTAAGTGTATCTGTAACAGCTCATATATGAAAGAAGCATGATAGAGGTATTCCCCAAGTTTGACAACTTCTTTAAAGGTCACAAGACATTATCAATAATGACTTATGATGCTAAAAGAAACTTTCAAAAACTACCAATAATAAAACAAAAATTTAATCAATCAGGCTAGAAGAAAGACTGATCTTTTCATTCTTTCTATAGAAAATATTACAAAATCATTATTTTACAAAGAGTTAATCAGCGTACACAGTAAAAAATGTAGGAAAAAAGTGCTCCAGAGGTGCATCTTATGGTTAATTAATAAAAATGTTATTTTGTTTTCTCTTATTTTGTAATGTCTATAGTATTTGTCAATTTTTTAAGTATCTGTAATTTGTGGGGTTTCATTTCTCATTCTGAATAAGTGGTAACTTTTAACCTAATTTTGTATTTTTTATTAAGGAGGCTACCCAATAAGCTTTAGGTTCCCAAAATTTGGTATGCCCCTGTAGATGCAAATTATCATAAAGTTTTTACAAATGAACTTTTTATAGAGGTATAATTTGTATACAATAAAATGCTTACATTTTATGTGTAGAGTTTGATGATGTTTGACAAATGTAAACACCTATGTAGCCACCCCCACAATCAAGATACAGATTATTTTATTCACCCTGAAAGGTGCTCCTGTGTCCCTTCTCAGTCAATACCTACTCTTCACCCCCAGCTCTAGGCAAGTGCTGATCTGCTTTCTACCATTACTGATTAGACTTGTCTTTCCTGAAGTTTCATATAAATTGAATCACACAGTATGTACCCTTTTGTGTCTGGCTTCTTTTGCTCAGCATAACATTTTTGATATTCAGCTATGATGTTATAAGAACCAATCATTAATTCTTTTTTATTGCTGAGTTTTATTCCTTGACAGACATTTGGTTTATGCTCATTTTTTGGTCTGCTATGAATCAAGTGCTATTCATTTACATGTTTTTACATGGACATATGTTTTTATTTCTCCTGAGTAAATAACCGGAAGTGGAATTGCTAGCTCATATGGTCAGTTTATACCAGAAGTGGAATTGCTAGCTCATATGGTCAGTTTATACATACGAAATTTTAACTTTTAAAATATTTTATTTATTTATTTGACAGAGAGAGAGAGAGAGCACAAGTAGGCAGAGCAGCAGGCAGAGAGAGAGGGAGAAGCAGGCTCCCTGCTGAGCAGAGAGCCAGATGCGGGGCTCGAACCCATGACCCCGGGATCAAGACCTGAGCCAAAGGCAGCCATTTAACTGATTTAATTTAATTTTTAAATTTAATTATTTTATGGTGCTTATGAAGATATAGGTCAAATTTTCTTTTATTCATTCAGCAAATATTTATTGAGTGTGCTATACAAGATATCAGGGAATCATAGGTGAATATAACCCAAACCCTACCCTAAAGCACATAGAAAAAAATGCAAAAATTTTAAAGAAGGACTGTCTCAGGGTTGGTAGTCAGAAATGGGATAAGCTGGGTCTTAAAGAAGATAGGGGAATCTATCAGACAGATATTGGGTGAGGACACAGCCGTTAGAGGAATTTCCATGTGCGTGGTATATGGATATACCACATAGCATGGTAAATCTGGGAAACTGGAAAAGTATGGCATATTGGGGAAACTGTCAGTGGTGTGGTGTTTAGGCAAGGGAAAAGTATTACATAAAGACAGAGACAAAAGCTGGGCAGATGAAGGAGGACTCTCAATGCTGTGGAAAAAATTTGTTTTTTCTCTGTGAGAACTTATCTCATCCCGGATGCAACTAATCACTTTTTTCCTTTGATTGCATCGCATTTGGAGCATAGTTCTCTTGAACGGACTGCATGATCTTTATGTATCTGTTTCCGCCATGATACTGTAAGTTCTTAGTGTCTTTGCTATCTTTAGTGTGTAACACAATGCATGGCACATATTAGGGCATTAGAAAATTAGCCTTTATGCGTGCATGGATGAACAAATGAGAATTAATGAAATGACCTACATTCTCTGCCACTGAACAGGTTCAGAAAAAATTCTTCTTTACCAAAGATGTATGAATGTGTCTTTCGTGAAGACACATTAGAAATATGTATTTATTTCTTCACTGAAGCAAGGTCATGTGTATAAATCTTATGAGCTTGATTTAGTAATTTCAGTTGTCTTTGTGATCAATACTGATTTCATGGCCTCACTGACTTTGGAGTGATCTGCCTGGATGGCTGGAATAGTTGAAATAAATGGAACAATTGTGAGGCAGTTTCCTTAATTTTATGGTAAAATTGGTCTTAAACTTATAATACTGAAATAAACGTTGCTGAAGAGAAGTTAGAAATCTTTACATATTATGAGCTATTCACTCTTTTGGTCTTAAATTGATGCTGTGTTTTCTAATTTGTTCTCATTTGTGCCAGACCTCATAAAATTCTATTATCTGTATGATCTTCATACATACAGGTTTAGACAGGCCAAGAGTCTACTTTATTTACCAAAAAGTGTATGTTTTGGTAATTTGTTTTAATAATAAGTAGTATTTATTTCATTGCTCATTTTTTGGTCTGCTATGAATCAAGTGCTATTCATTTACATGTTTTTACATGGACATATGTTTTTATTTCTCCTGAGTAAATAACCGGAAGTATGTGAACTGTTCCAGGCAAACAGAGGATGGTCACCCTAAAGTAATCTTTCAGAATCTTTTTGTTTCAGATTGTTATCACTTCTTTTTTTTTTAAAGATTTTATTTATTTATTTGAGAGAGAGGGAGAGATAGTGAGAGAGAGCATGGACGGGGGGAGAGGGAGAAGCAGACTCCCCGCTGAGCACGGAGTTGAACATGGGGTTCGAACCCTGGACCCTGGAGCCATGACCTGAGCTGAAGGCAGATGCTTAACTGAGCCACCCAGGTGCCCCTCTTATCACTTTTTTCACTACCAATAAAGTGCTAATTACTAGGTCTAGGAATATCTATAGCCCTTTAACTTTTTTTAAGCTCCCTACAGACACCTTTCTTAAATGTATGGCCATTGTAGTACAACAGGGGAGAAGTTATTTTTTTAAATGGCTATGGAAGCATTAAGAAAGGTACTGACCTCGGGATGGTGACAAGAAAGCCAGGATAAGTCGGGATGGCTGAGAGTTTTTCCATCAAATTATACCCTCTTTTGAGTCAGAAGGAAAAACATCTCAATCTCTCAGGTATGGATGAATTCATTATCTAATTTTTCATCCTACAAACACTGACTGTGAAAAATAGGTACTCTGTGGGCTGCTGGGAAGACAATGGTGAACCAGAAACAGTCACTACTCCTAAAGGTCTAAGAATGGAGATGGATAACAAGGTAAATATTAGTGAGAATAATTTTTGTGTGTGTGATTCTGGAGATAGTTCTTGGAAGACATTCAAAAGATATATATTTTTTTAATTTTATATTGTATATTAATCACCATACATTACATCATTAGTTTTTACTTAATTTTTTATTGTTATGTTAATCACCATACATTACATCATTAGTTTTTGATGTAGCGTTCCATGATTCATTGTTTGTGCATAACACCCAGTGCTCCATGCAAAACGTGCCCTCTACAACCCATCACCAAGCTAACCCATTTTCCCACCCCCTTCCCCTCTAGAACCCTCAGTTTGTTTTTCAGAGTCCATCATCTCCCCCTTCGATTTCCCCCCCTTCATTCTTCCCCCCCTCTTTTTTTTTTTTTTTTTTTTTAACATATATTGCATTATTTGTTTCAGAGGTACAGATCTGTGGTTCAACAGTCTTGCAAAATTCACAGCACTCACCATAGCACATACCCTCCCCAGTGTCTATCAACCAACCACCCCATCTCTCCCACTGCCCACCACTCCAGCAACCTTCAGTTTGTTTCCTGAGATTAAGAATTCCTCATATCAGTGAGGTCTATGATACATGTCTTTCTCTGATTGACTTATTTCGCTCAGCAAAATACCCTCCAGTTCCATCCACGTTGTTGCAAATGGCAAGATCTCATTCCTTTTGATGGCTGCATAATATTCCATTGTATATAGATACCACTTCTTCTTTATCCATTCATCTGTCAATGAACATCTTGGCTCTTTCCATCGTTTGGCTATTGTGGACATTGTTGCTATAAACATCGGGGTGCACGTAGCCCTTTGGATCCCTACATTTGTATCTTTGGGGTAAATACCCAGTAGTGCAGTTGCTGGATCGTATTGGTAGTTCTATTTTCAACTTTTTGAGGAACCTCCATACTGTTTTCCAGAGTGGCTGCACCAGCTTGCATTCCCACCAACAGTGTAGGAGGGTTCCCCTTTCTCCGCATCCCTGCCAACATCTGTCGTTTCCTGACTTGTTCATTTTAGGCATTCTGACTGGTGTGAGGTGGTATCTCATTGAGGTTTTCATTTGGATTTCCCTGATGCCGAGCGATGTTGAGCACTTTTTCGTGTGTCTGTTGGCCATTTGGATGTCTTCTTTGGAAAAAATGTCTGTTCATGTCTTCTGCCCATTTCTTGATTGGATTCTTTGTTCTTTGGGTGTTGAGTTTGATGAGTTCTTTATAGATTTTGGATACTAGCCCTTTATCTGATATGTCATTTGCAAATATCTTCTCCCATTCTGTCGGTTGTCTTTTGGTTTTGTTGACTGTTTCTTTTGCTGTGCAAAAGCTTTTTATCTTGATGAAGTCCCAAGAGTTCACTTTTGCCCTTGCTTCCCTTGCCTTTGGCGATGTTTCTAGGAAGAAGTTGCTTCGGCTGAGGTCAAAGAGATTGCTGCCTGTGTTCTCCTTTAGGATTTGGATGGACTCCTGTCTCACATTGAGGTCTTTCAACCATTTGGAGTTTATTTTTGTGTGTGGTATAAGGAAATGGTCCAGTTTCATTTTTCTGCATGTGGCTATCCAATTTTCCCAACACCGTTTGTTGAAGAGACTGTCTTTGTTCCATTGGACATTCTTTCCTGCTTTGTCAAAGATGAGTTGACCATAGAGTTGAGGGTCCATTTCTGGGCTCTCTATTCTGTTCCATTGATCTATGTGTCTGTTTTTGTGCCAGTACCGTACTGTCTTGATGACGATAGCTTTGTAATAGAGCTGGAAGTCCGGAATTGTGATGCCGCCGGCTTTGCTCTTCATTTTCAACATTCCTCTGGCTATGCGGGGTCTTTTCTGGTTCCATACAAATTTTAGGATTATTTGTTCCATTTCTTTGAAAAAAGTGGATGGTATTTTGATGGGGATTGCATTGAATGTGTAGATTGCTCTAGGTAGCATTGACATCTTCACAATATTTGTTCTTCCAATCCATGAGCATGGAACGTTTTTCCATTTCTTTGTGTCTTCCTCAATTTCTTTCCTGAGTATTTTATAGTTTTCAGAGTACAGATCCTTTGTCTCTTTGGTTAGATTTATTCCTAGGTATCTTATGGTTTTGGGTGCAATGGTAAATGGGATCAAATCCTTATTTTCTCTTTCTTCTGTCTTGTTGTTGGTGTATAGGAATGCCACTGATTTCTGTGCATCGATTTTATATCCTGCCACTTTACTGAATTCCTGTATGAGTTCTAGCGGTTTTGGTGTGGAGTATTTTGGATTTTCCACATGAAATATTATCTGCAAAGAGTGAGAGTTTGACTTCTTCTTTGCCTATTTGGATGCATTTTATTTCTTTTTGTTGTCTGATTGCTGTGGCTAGGACTTCTAGTACTATGTTGAATAGCAGTGGTGATAGTGGACATCCCTGCCGTGTTCTGGACCTTAGGGGGAAAGCTCTCAGTTTTTTCCCATTTAAGAATGATATTGGCTGTAGCTTTTTCATAGATGGCTTTTATGATATTGAGGTATGTATCCTCTATGCCTATACTCTGAAGAGTTTGATCAAGAAAGGATGCTGTACTTTGTCAAATGCTTTTTCTGCATCTATTGAGAGGATCATATGATTCTTTTCTTTCTTTTGTTAATGTATTGTATCACGTTGATTGATTTGCGGATGTTGAACCAACCTTGCAGCCCAGGAATAAATCCCACTTGGTCGTGGTGAATAATCCTTTTAATGGACTGTTGGATCCTACTGGCTAGTATTTTGGTGAGAATTTTTGCATCCATGTTCATCAAGGATATTGGTCTGTAATTCTCTTTTTTGATGGGGTCTTTGTCTGGTTTGGGGGTCAAGGCAATGGTGGCCTCATAAAGCAAGTTTGGAAGTTTTCCTTCCATTTCTATTTTTTGGAACAGTTTCAGAAGAATAGGTATTAATTCTTCTTTAAAGGTTTGGTAGAATTCCCCTGGGAAGCCATCTGGCCCTGGGCTTTTGTTTTTTGGGAGATTTTTGATGACAGCTTCAATTTCCTTCGTGGTTATAGGTCTGTTCAGGTTTTCAGTTTCTTCCTGGTTCAGCTTTGGTAGTTGATATATCTCTAGGAATGCATCCATTTCTTCCAGGTTATCTAATTTGCTGGCATAGAGTTGTTCATAGTATGTTCTTATAATTGTTTGTATTTCTTTGGTGTTGGTTGTGATCTCTCCTCTTTCATTCATGATTTTGTTGATTTGGGTCCTTTCTCTCCTTTTTGATAAGTCTGGCCAGGGGTTTATCAATCTTGTTAATTCTTTCCAAGAACCAGCTCCTAGTTTTGTTGATCTGTTTTACTGTTCTTTTGGTTTCTATTTCATTGATTTCTGCTCTGATCTTTTGTATTTCTCTTCTCCTGCTGGGTTTAGGCTTTATTTGCTGTTCTTTCTCCAGCTCCTTTAGGTGTAGGGTTAGGCTGTGTACTTGAGACCTTTCTTGCTTCTTGAGAAAGTCTTGTATTGCTATGTACTTTCCTCATAGGACTGCCTTTGCTGCATCCCAAGATTTTGAACAGTTGTGTTTTCATTTTCATTGGTTTCCATGAATTTTTTAAATTCTTCTTTAATTTCCTGGTTGACCCATTCATTCATTAGTAGGATGCTCTTTTTTTTTTATTCTTATGTTAATCCCCATACATTACATCATTAGTTTTAGATGAAGTGTTCCATGATTCATTGTTTGTGCATAACACCCAGTGCTCCATGCAGAATGTGCCCTCCTCAATACCCACCACCAGGCTAACCCATCCTCCCACCCCCCTCCCCTCTAGAACCCTGTTTGTTTTTCAGAGTCCATCGTCTCTCATGGTTCATCTACCCCTCCGATTTCCCCCGCTTCATTCTTCCCCTACCGCTACCTTCTTCTTCGTCTTCTTTTTTTTTCTTAACATATATTGCATTATTTGTTTCAGAGGTACAGATCTGAGATTCAACAGTCTTGCACAATTCACAGCGCTTACCAGAGCACATACCCTCCCCAGTGTCTATCACCCAGTCACCCCATCCTTCCAACCCCACCCCCCACTCCAGCAACCCTCAGTTTGTTTCCTGAGATTAAGAATTCCTCATATCAGTGAGATCATATGATACATGTCTTTCTCTGTTTGACTTATTTCACTCAACATAATACCCTCCAGTTCCATCCACGTCGTTGCAAATGGCAAGATCTCATTCCTTTTGATGGCTGCATAATATTCCATTGTATATATATACCACTTCTTCTTTATCCATTCATCTGTCGATGGACATCTTGGCTCTTTCCACAGTTTGGCTATTGTGGACATTGCTGCTATAAA
>NW_025409423.1:0-425 GCF_002201575.2 Neomonachus schauinslandi
AGTTTTCATCGTGTTTATCAATTCATTGTTTTTATTTTCACTTGCTGTCTTGTTAGAAAACTATATTAAGTGTATTATGTTAGAAGAAAAGTAAAGTATTTATGATCGTTATCTCTGCTGGAGCGGCCGCAGGAGGGCTGGCTCTGCCCTGGGCACTCTCTGCGCTGGAACTTTCCTGCCTTGGGTGGCTCTGGACACGCGTGATTGTTTGCTTCCTTCCAGCTCTGCATTTCATTCCAGCAGGCGTCTGCTTCCAGAAGTTCTCTCGTCATGGACTCCAGAGAAGGGACTGAGTACAAGGTCATGCTATAGTAGAAAATTGGGCGTGTGGAACAGGTGCACAGATGAAGCCGGGATGGCAGAGAAGGTCACGTATACTTTGTTGCTTTCCTATGTGTTTGTTACCACCGCCTGAGAATTTTTTT
>NW_025409423.1:435-9613 GCF_002201575.2 Neomonachus schauinslandi
TGTCTTGAGTGGAGGGGTGGAGGGAGAGGAAGGGTCACCTTTCCCCTCCTGTTCCCTGAGACCTGAGACAACCGGCTCCTCCCTCGGCCCAGGTCTGTGGGACTCGGACTGTTCCTCCCTGGAGACCTGGAGTCTTCCCCTTCCCTTTGCATGATGTCCCTGTGCAGGGCACCTGACCCCGAAAGCTGCCCAGCCCATCACCCAGGTGAAATGGCTCTGTGTGCTGACAGATCACACCCTCCGCACAGAGCAGCAAACAGACCTCAGTACCTCGGGCGTCTGGCCCCTGGGCATTGTAGGGGTCAAGGTCATCTTCCCAGGGCCCCAGACGCGCCCACACAGCCACCCTGCTGAGCCCCTCTTCCATCCATCGCTGTGACCCCTGTGGACTCCTGATTGGGCTACAGATTCGGTCCCTGCTCCTCGCAGCCCCCAGCCTGGGCCTCTGAGGGGCTGGGGCCTGCCCACTGCTGGGGGCTTCAATCAGCCCTGAGGCCCACAGCAGCGCTGCCTGTCGGCTCCTCCGGGAACACGCGTCCCTCCCAAGTCAGCTAATGGAAGGGGGGTAGCTCCTTCCTGAGCTGTGTGGACTTAGAAGGAGCTTTGGTGAATAAGCTTCCCATTTAACGTAGGAAGCTCTAGAGTTTTTAATTCAAAATCAGTTAATTAACATATACTGTGTACATTAAGCAATTTTTACTACCAGTTGTTTTAAAAATAGGTTTACCTAAAATAAAGAGCCTCCTGAGCCAAGAGAGCTCTTAAACTATTCTGAGGCGATGACCCCAGTGATGGCCACTAAGGTCATCCTCCCTGTCATAGAGTCTTAGTCATGCAAAGTCTCCGCAGGTGTAGCGTTTGCCATCTGGCCTTACAGTCTTTCCCCGCATTTCTCGTCCTAAGTTCGGTCCTCCCTCTTCAAGGGGTCATGGGAACAATACTGCCCGAGGTCTTGCATGATGACTTGAATGCCGAGACTTTTATTCCGTATAAATCAGGTTTTCTAGCTGTAAAATCCGTGGCTCACAGTTTCTTCCCTTCGGTGTCTTTCCATACATTCCTCCATTTTCTTCTGACACAAAATATGGCACTCAGAAATGTGGATGACATTCTAATTTCCTGTCCTTTATAGGTCATTTGCTCCATTTTTTCTAGATGCCCAAGGATTCCCTTTTTCTTTAAATTTTCATTAAATTTTACATTTTAATTTTAACTGGATTTTTCTCTCAATGATTTTACTAGACGATGTCCTGCCATCTGTCATTCTGACTCAGTGCACAGGGTGCTCTGTGAATACACAGGTTGAAAGCATTACTTTGTTTCCAGGAACATTTCTGACCTATGACTTTTAACACTTTTGTGTCTTTGCTTTGGTTTTCTCGCAGGCACTCCAATTATTCATTTCCTCCCCTTATGCTCACATTTTGACATTCTCTCAGATCTTGTCATCTCTTGCTTAGTTTCTTTCTCGCATTTTCCTCCTCTCGGCTTCCATTCTCACACAGCGCTGTCTGCGGGCTTGCTTTCACTACTTCACATTTCATTTACGAGGTGACCTTTCAATATGCTTCTTCTTCTTCCCTGAGGCCTGTCCTTCCATGCCTGATCTTTTCTAATTCTAATTTATGGTGTCATTCGATATCCTGTATCGTTTTCTTAATGCTTTTTACTTCGTTTTTGAGCAAAGCCCATCAAAGTAGATGAAGTGTGTCAGGAAACAGTGCTTTCCTTCTGGGCAGTGGCCCTATTCTGCACCCCCTCCCCTTTTCCCCCACTGTCTGGGATTCAACAGCAGGGCTCTCCTGTCAGGAAACTGGTTTTCTTGGATTTGTGGGAAGCCCTATGACTCAGAGAGACCTTCTAGCCTCACAGAGCTCTCTCTCCTATTGTTGATGTGAAGTGCTCCAAACCAGGGCAGCTTGCTTCTGGAGTTGTTCCAGCTGTGTCCCCCACCCCTCCTTCATAGGGCTCTGCTCTCTTGCTGCTTCTGCTGCAACTGTCCTTCTCATCTGGGTTCTGCTCTTTAATGTAGCGAGCAGCCTACACAACTCAGAAGGGACACTGGCTTCATCTTCCCCAAATCTGTAGCCACGCCTTACATGGTTATCTATGCTCTGATTCATTGAACATCGAAGCGATTTTCCATTATATGCATGTTTTTACATGATTGCATTTTAGAATTTCTCCTCGGCTTATTTTTAATTAGTATTTTATTCTTTTTTTTTTAAAAGATTTTATTTATTTATTTGACAGAGAGAGACACAGCTACAGAGGGAACACAAGTAGGGGGAGTGGGAGAGGGAGAAGCAGGCTTCCCGCGGAGCAGGGAGCCCGATGCGGGGCTCGATCCCAGGACCTTGGGATCATGACCTGAGCCGAAGGCAGACGCTTAACCGACTGAGCCAGCCAGGCGCCCCTAGTATTTTATTCTTATACTTAATCATTTTTAGTTTTTTTATTTTAGTCATGGATTTTCTTTGATTTTTGTATTTATATTTGAGTTTTTTGATTTTAGAGTTGTCAATTTTCACTCCATTTATTTTATTTAAAAAAATAGAATAGATTTACTTATTTAGCAAATACAATCTTCTCTGCTAGGTTTTTGGAAAATAAAAGAAAAATAGAAGATGAAGGTCGCAGCTGAAAGAAATTTACAGTCTTAGGCAAACCTTATATATGACAATGTCAAAAGTATTGGTAAAAAGTCTACAAATGGAGTTCTATGGAGGTGACAGTTCCTGATGAAGCTGATGAAGATTTCAGGTAAGGGGCAACACGAGACTCTCCAAAAGAGAAGAAAGGGAAGGATATTTGGCGTATGTGCAATGTCTGAATGTTATCGTTTTATTTATTTTGGAGTTGTCTCTTTTCAGAAGTATATGGTTTTATTATGGCAATTTAGTTTAGTGCTTACATGGCTGTGATTTTATTCCAGTTCTCTAGACTCCTAGTCACGTAAGTTCAGAATCAAGTACTTCATCAGCAATGGCTTTGGCGAGTATCTGGTGCTGACTCCAGGCTCCCCCGTCGGATCCTGAGTATGTCACAGAGCCTCCAGGTAGCATCTTAAACGCTAAGTTTTGTGTTATTGAATTGGATGAGTTCTTCAATATTTTGGATATGAACCCTTTCTCAGTTAGGTAGTTCACAAATATTTTCTCCCACTCAGTATGTTGTCTTTTCAATGTGTTAATGATCGGTGATTTCCTTTGCTGTGCAGAAGCTTTTTAGTTTGGTGTAGTCCCAGCTGTTAATTTTGCTTTGTAGCCTTTGCTTCTGGTGTTAAATCCAAAAATCAGTATCAAGAATGATATCAAGAAACATTCTTCCAAAAACATTGTGTGTTAAGGTGAACAAATGAATAGATATATTCTGACACCTCTGTGCTCCATACTTTTAATAGATTCTTGGCTGGCTCAGCGGGCACAGCATCTGACTCTTGATCTCAGAATCTTGAGTTCAAGCCCCGTTTTGGTCATGGAGCCCATTAAAAAAAGGGGGGTTGTTAAGAGCATTCTGCCCCATTTTCATCTAGGCATTTTATGGGTGTAGCTCTTTTGTTGAAGTCTGCTACCTTTTGACGTCCTTTTTGTGGATGGGGTTGGACAGGCATCCAGTTGCATCCCTTTGCTTGCAGCTGCCCAGTGTTTTCCAAAACCACCTATTGTGCAGACTGTTGCTCCCCTAATTTATATTCTTGGAGTTTTGTTGTAAATTAATTGACGAATTAATTGTCGATTTCTTTCTGGGCTTTGCAGTCTGTTCCATTGATCTGTGTGTCTGTCTGTATGTCAATACCATACCGTTTTGATTTCTACAACTTTGTAATGCACTTTGACATCAGAAAGCATGATGCTTCCAGTTTGGTCTTTCACAAGATGGCTTTGGCTACTCAGGGCTTTCTGTGGTACTCTTCACTTTGTAGGATTATTTGTTCTATTTCTGGAAATGCCATTCCATGATGGTAGGCTGAGCACTGAACGTTTAGATTGCTTTACATAATGTGGACCTTTTGATTACATATATTCTTGGGATCCATTAGCATGGGAAGCCTTCTGACTTAATTCTGTCTTCCTCAAATTCTTTCACTAATGATTTATGGTTTTCAGTATACAGGTCTTTCACCTCTTGTTGAAAATAATTCCTAAGGATTTTAGTCTTTTTCAGTGAATATAAATTAAAAATGATTTTCTTAATTTCTCTCTATGATAGCTTCTTATTGGTGTGTCGAGATGAAACTCATTTTTATATGTTGAATCTGTGTCCTTCAGCTTTACTGAATTCATCTGTTAGTTCTATGAGTATTTTTATAGAGTCATTAGGGGTTCAATATATCATATCCTGTTCCCCTAATAAGTGAAAAATTAACGGGGAATATAAGTTGATGCCATGTAACTTAGAAGAAATGATACAGATATGCTCAGTGATAGTTCTCAAATTCTCTAAAATGTTTTGTGATTAATGTAATCAAAGGAATCCATAAATATGGTTTGTTTTAATGTACTGTTTTCTTTAAGCCGGATGTACAGAGCTGTGGCGTGGACCAATTATTCCCAATACTTTCCCAACCTACACCCTGTGCGTTTTGGGAGGCCTCCACGGTTCTCTCTACTTTCTTCTGTTCTGGAACTCAGTGCCTGACTCAGCTGCTCAGAAAATACTTCTCGAAATAGTGCACTTGGGAAGAAGCCTATTTCTTCATAGATCGCCTAGAAACGCGGAATTGTACAGAATCGTTTTTGATCTCTCCGGGAATCCTTGAAGATGTCCCAGGTGGAATGTGGCTTGTTTCACAGACAGATCAGGGAGCCCCGCAGCACTCCTGCAGTGCCTCCTGTGGCCACCAGAGGGGGGTGTGTGCTCTCAACAAGGACCCTGCTCTGAGACTCCACAGAAGACCCAAGTGAATCTCCTCTGGGACTTCCTTTACAATCAGGCAATTGCTTCCGGATGATTTATTCTAAAGTCTTTGGGATCTACTGACAACTCCGTACAAGTAACAACCTAAGGTCCTACAGTGACTAAATCGTGTCCCTTCTTACATGTGCAGATACAGGAAATTATAAATGAATGAATGAAGGTGGACCTTCACCTCACGTGACACAGAAAATTAACCCCAAATGGATCACAGACCTAAATTTAAGAGCTGAAGCTATAGACCTCTGAGAAGGAAGCATTAGAAGAACTCTCCCTCACCTTAGATTTACCATCTGTTTCTCAAGGATGACCCCAGAATCAACAAGTGGAAGAACAGAGACATGGGTAAGTTGGTCCCCAACAGGACTGCCTGTCCTCTTGGCTCCCCATGTGCTCCAGTCTCCAGGCAGGACCTGTACCAGTCATTTCTTTCTACAACCCACCTAGCAGTAGCCGTTACGTTCTCCGTTTTAGGGATGGGGTCTGTAGCTTCAGAGCCCCGCCTGGCGTCACCCAGCTACCAACAGGCTGAGCAGGGGCTAGAACTGCTGACTCTCTGCCATTGGACTCTGTGCTCCATCGAAATGGCTCCTCCCTGAAACTCAGGTGTGCAAACTCCACATCCAAACCCCGAGGCCTGGGGACCTCACTGAACTCAGGGGGCAGTGGTGCCCGCTCTGACTGGGGCTGGGCCTGGGCCTGTTGTCTGACGACGGCAGGCCTTGGCCCTGAGGCTCTCCCAGTACCAGCCAGCCTTCATCTGGGCAGGAGGAGGTTTCTCCCTGGCACCAGGCACAAAGGTTCATGTAACCTCAGACCTGAGAAGTCCGTTCTGAAGCATCTGGATGCAGCCTTCTTGTCAGGTGGGGCCCCCAGGGGTCTCAGGAACCTGGAGTCAAATCCTGCCTCGGCCTCACTGTGGAGCACGGAAGTCGGAAGTTCCTTAAAGCCTGGATTCCCTTATTGGTCAAAAGGGGACAGCCTTTCTACCTTCCTCGTGGAATTGTTATTGGGATTGATTAACATGATTCATGTTCTCAAAAGACACTCAGTAATCCTTAGCTGTACCTGTTTAAGTTAGCCCACTGTGAGCCGGCTGGGGCCATGGGCTCTGGGCCTCTGCCTCAGTCTGTCCCCTCTGCCTGGCAAGCCCGGCTCCCCCTGATTCAGTTGTCCTTCCAGAAAGCCTTCGTCACCTCCCGTATGGGTGACACGTCCCTCAGCTGGGATCCCACAACCCTGGTGCTCCCCCATCAGACCCAGGCGAGCCCTGGGACTGGACATCACCCAGAGCTTGTGTCCTGGGCATGGACAATCCCCAGTGTGGGCACTGGCAGCCTGGAGCTCCCTGAACTGTCACCTGGTTTTGGAACAAATGTTGGGGTGCCTGGAGATGGGGCTCTATCCCTCCATAGCAGACAAAATGAGCTGCCCTCAGCTCCATCATGCCTGTCCCCCGTCTGCCCCCATGGTGTAATCATTGGTACATGGCAACTCGGGCCTCCGTGGCTGCCAGGATCCCAGAGGCTTTTGGTGGTTGGTGTTGAAAGTATTTTCTGGAGGTGAATTTGGTTTTGATGGAAACCTCGGGAGGATGAAGCCTGGCCACCCCCTACAAGCCCACACAGAGCCTGTGCCCCTGACTAATATGGTAGCGCCCCAGCCTGTGGCAGCCTCCCCCTCGTGCTCAGAGCTCTCCTCTCTCTCCTGCTGCCCATCCAATGGTGTTTCTCTCTCTTCCTGCAGGGAGAGCCCCCCGTGTTCTGTCTCTGAGGATCTGTCTTCTGTGCCTGGGGAGCTCCATCTTGGGGCAGAGAGGACAGGGGTGACTGGCCATGGCCTCCCATACAGGTCCAGGTGAAGTGGACTCCCCCTCACCTGCCGCTGGGGGAGGACAGGGGTCTCCCCCTTCTCCTCACATGGTGTCTTGAGCGGGAAGTGCAGCCCCCTCTCTCGCACAAGCTGAACTTGAGGGATACCATGGTTGGGGCAGGCAGGGGCAGAGGGTCACTGCTGGAGGAGCCTGAGGGCTGTGGAGGGGCTATGCCCAGTGCCAATGCCCCTGGCTGAGGCTCAGTCCATCCTGCAGCTCCCATGTGCACCCAGTGTGCTTTCTAAAGGTCTCTCGTGCTCACAGAGGTGCCAGTGGTTCTCGCTGTCACCACTAACCCTACATCCGGATGAACGCACATCTGGAACTCACTGACCTGCACTGCCATCCGAGGTTCCTCCCTGAGATGATGGGCTCCAGCCAGGATGGCCAGGGCGCAAGCAGACAGGAGGGGCCCGACATGCAGCCCTCTACTGCCTGGAGCACGGCCTGGTTGCTCGCTTCAGAAGCTGAGTTATGGCGCAGGAGGGGCTGGAGTGGCTGGGGTGCGTCCCGGGACGGGCCTGCATGAGGTGTGTCCCAGGACTCGGGGCAGGGATGCTTGTGGGGGAGGACCCATGAGGGGGGCTGTGGGCAGGCTCTTCCCTGCTCTGTGGGTCACTGCCAGGGACCCTGATGGCCTCACTGCTGGCTTGTTTTCAGGGCTCATCTCGGGTCTCCGGGGTCCCTCCTTTCCCAAACAAGGCTCCACCGTAATAAAGAGAGCATAGATACAGGAGTCTGCGGCCAATACTCCAGAAATGTGGCTCAAGGGGGTTCCATTTGTTCCTCTAGGGATCAGTCCTAAAGAAACAGAGATTTATGGAGCGGATGTACTTTTCACTGTAATTCTGAGAGGCAAATCCGTATAAATGGCTCAACTGTTCAACATCTGGGGCAGCTGAGGAAATGCTCTGTGGCCACTGAGAATGCCCCAGGGGACAGGAGTGACAGTGTCTGTCCACTGTGGGGACGTCAGGTAGATCAAGAGCCCAGCCCTGGAACCGCCCTGCCCCACCATGTCACACACACACACACACACACACACACACACACACACACACACACACACACTGCACTCAGAGGGAAAGGACTAGAAGATGGACTCATGTGTTAAGGGTGATTATTTCTTGGGAGAAGGAATGTGTCTTCTTTTCTTCATATTCAAACGATTATTTTACTAAATAAACATAATCTGGCTAATACCTAAAGAACTGTTTACTTTAGTACCAAATATCTTAGTAGTAAATGGGAAGATTTCATGTGAGATTTTAACATTTTTATAATATGCACATTACAATAAGATAAACGTGGTCTATCCAGGAAAATGAAAGAATTTAAAGGTGTCTCAAGGACCCAGACATTTCTCTTGTGGTTTCTGCCTTTCGAGGCATCCTTATAAATGGGAACCTATCCCACATAATGAAAACACTTCATTTTGCGGCTTCCCAGAATCTTTGCATTGTCAGGAACATTCCTTTGTAATAAAAATGTTATTTTTATAAAAAATTGAAAACCATTATGAATGACTCTTCTGTTCTGTAACCAGACACAAAAGGCCATATTGTAGGATTCCAGGCACAGGAAAATCCCAGAACAGGTAAACATCAGAGACAGGGAGAAGAGCAGTGGTCTCTGTGATGGGAATGTTCTAGAAGTGAATGGTTGAGCAGCACTCTGAGTGTACCTCATGGCACCTGGATATACAATTGAAAAGGATCAGAGGGGTGCCTGGGTGGCTCCAGCCCTTAAGTTTCTGCCTTCGGCTCAGGTCATGATCCCAGGGTCCTGGGACTGAGCCCCCATCAGGCTCCCTGCTCAGCGGGAAGCCTGCTTCTCCTCTCTCACTCCCCCTGCTTGTGTTCCTGCTGTCGGGCGCGCGCTCTCTCTCTCTGTCAAATCAATAAATAAAATCTTTATTTAAAAAAAAAAGGAAAAGAAAAGGATCAGAGTAAAATTTTATGTAAACTCAGATTCTACTTTATTTAAGGAACAAAGTACAGGAAGCCACTATACAGGTGCATAGAGACCACAAACACTACAAAGAATGCAATGACAGGGGAGGGGAAGCCGTCCTTTGGGGCTGTAGCCAGCACCAGCTGCTGCTCGGGGGCCGGGGCTGGTTGCTCCACTGAGGCAGGGGACTGCTCGGGCCCGGCGGCGACCCCAGGACCAGGGCCTGGACCCTGCTCGACCTCCGGGTCGGGCATCGGTTCGGGTGGCTCTTCCAGCGCAGGAGCCTGAACGAGTGCTCGGACTAGCACCTGTGCCGGCGCCCACGGGGCTGGGGGCGCCCCTGCTCTCCCTAGTGGCTGAGCCCCCGCAGCAGGGACGGGCTCGGCCCGCGGGGGCTCTGAGGCGACAGCAGGGGCCACAGCAGGGGCCACAGCG
>NW_025409423.1:9713-10225 GCF_002201575.2 Neomonachus schauinslandi
CCCCGGACGGCAGGCCATGGGGACAGGGATCTGGGACTACGCAATGCTCCCGGCCCAACCGCACTCTATGGAGGCTTGCTCTGCGTGGCCCGCCCGGTCCCCTCCATGGGCCCTCGCTGGGCACCCCAGGCCCTCCTCACCCCCAGCCTCTGGCTCCGGGGGCTCCAGGGTTTGCAGCTGTTGCAGCAGACGCTGGGCATGGCGTTCCAGGTCCGAGCCTGGCATATGGAGGCCCATGTACGTGAGCAGCATGTTCAGGCAGGGAAATTCTGGGGGCTGGAAAAAGTTCTGGGGATATTGGTCCAGCCATGTGCCCAGGATGGAGGAGATGGCCCTGGGTACAGACAGGTAGGCAGGGAGTCAGAGGACAAGGCACCCTCCCACACAGATGTCCCAGGGAACCCCTGAATGTCAGAGACCGGGCCTACTCCTTGTCCACCTGTGATCTGGAAGGACTGCCTGACACAGGCCTGGTCACAGAGGACAGGCTGCCAAAAGCCTTTGTGAGGGGG
>NW_025409423.1:10325-14727 GCF_002201575.2 Neomonachus schauinslandi
TGTCGGGCCTGTTCACTGCCCTCACTGCACACATCACTGCTCTGTGAATATCCAGCCAAGGAGGGAGCAAAGGGACTCTGTCTCATGCCAGGCCTTCCCAGGGCCCTCCCAATACCTCCAGCTTTACCTCCGGTGCCTAATGCTGCCTCATTCACTAGGTGCCATGAGTGGGTCTCTTTCCACTGACACTCATCTCCCACAGCGTGGGGGACATCTGTCCCTGAGCTCTCACTGGGTCTCCTGAGCACCTGCTCAGCACCCAGTGTCCAGGTTCCACCAGATCGCTGAGTGGGATGGCCCCACACTCTTTGTTGTGGGTCCCGGGATTGGGGTAGAGACAGGGCTGGGAGGGGGCAGGGATGGGCAATGACTCTCTTAGGGGCTGAAGCTGTCCTCCAGCCCCCTCTGCTCTCCCACAGTGCCCACAGCCCACCCACAGCTCCCCTTTTCCCCTGATTCCTAAAACAGGAGTCTCAGATGTGTGGGATGAGGGTCCAGCAGCCCCCCATCTCACAGTCCCCTCGCTGCCCTCATGGGGAGGGAATTCCCTCCTGTAGTAGCCGAAGCTCACTCAAATGTTCCGCTGCTCCAGGGCTCCGCCGAGCTCATCAGAAGTAGAGAGAATGCCCCCATATCTAGAGGAGGCCAGAGGGGCACCACATGAAATGTCCTGTGGATGCCACCTCTCATCATGTCTAGTGTCACTGTCTGACCCCCGACTAGTCTGGAGCCCTGGGGTGCTGTCTGCTCTGTGCAGGGCCCAGTCAGCTCCTAGGGAAGCGCCTGCACTGAGTGGGGCTTCCTGAGTGCTTGATGAATGGAAGGGCCCCAACCACCCCATCACAGATATCTGAGTGGGCCTGGGCCCCCTGCTCAGTCCCAGGCATCCCTGCTCTGGTTTCACCCAGGACACAGACCCCAGATGGAGTCTCAAATCTCCCTTTCAAATGGCAAAAGAGCCCAGCTCGAGACCATAGTGACAGTGAGGGATGAGGCAGTGGATTCCCCGTGAGGAGCAGGACAATGATAAATGAGCACAACCACAGCCCCTCTAGGAGGCCTTTCTGCAGGCCCAGGCCCCAAGGTGTACTTTCCCTAAAGGACACCACTGAGTCCCTATAATAAGTCTGCCCCAGTCAGAGGAGCAAACCGAGGCTCGAGGAAGTTTGGTGACATTCCCAAGACTCACAACCAGGCGGTGGCCAGATCTCACTGGGCTGTGGAGGGGCAGGGGACTCACGTTGTAGAGGAGAGGTCCAGCACCTCGGGGTGGTGGCAAAAACTGTGTACGTGCCCAGGAATGTGGAGATGTGGCTGAGGTCTCTGCCTACGAAGGCGGGCACCAGGTGTTATTGGCATCTCCAGCAGGTCAGCCCGGTTGGTCCAGAGCACGCGGGTCTCATTCCTCTCTGTGGCTGAGCCATTTTTATCCTGAGGTGAAACGGAGGAGACATGCACTCAGCTCTGTAGCCACCAGGAGGGTTGGGGGTGGGAGCGCAGACCAAATCCCCAAGATCTCAATGACTTATGGCAACAGGTGAGACAAGAGGGCCCATAGTAGAAAAAACAATGAGGTGCCTGGGTGGTTCATTGGGTTAATCCTAAGACTCTTGGTTTTGGCTTTGTCACGATCTCAATGTCTTGAGATCGAGCTCGTCGTAGGGCTCCGTACTTAGGGGCAAAGTCTGCTTGAGGATTCTGTCTCTCCTTCTGCTTCTCCCCACTCTCCCCCTGCTTCTCTCTCAAATCAGTCAATCAATCGACCAATCAGTAAGTCTTTCAGGAAAAAGAAAAAAGGTCCTTGGCATCCATACAAGGAATTGAAGTCGATGATGTCGGAACACGTTTTATGTCAGGTCAGGTTGTTAGCTGAGTATGGACACCACCTCCCCGCGTGAACGGCACGGATCCCGTGATCTCTGACAACATACCCCATTCTTGAGATGAGAGCACAGACACATTTTCTTAGGTGAGAGGGCTCAGGATAGTAGGGCATGTAGGATGTTTAGTGCAGCACTGTGAGTTGGCCACAGAGGGGAGTCCCATCAAAGCCCTGCATCAGTCAAGGCCTCAGTGGCTGTGGTAACCGACTGGCCTTCTGGAATGTTGTACAATGAGGCCCCTGCTCCTGACCCTGTAGGGGCCCCAGGGATGTGGACTTTCACAACCAAAGGGCAAAGCAGGAGACACAGTACCATGAGCCCCATGTCCCTTTGGGGAAAACTCTCCCAACTCACCATGATCATGTGCAAGATTGGAGAAGATGGGGAAGAACTGTTAGGCCAAAGGGGACACCCGGAGGACTAGTTCGGAAAATGCACAGCACAGTGCAAGACGATTCTAGCTGAATGGGATGAGACATGGTTTAAAGTCTCTTTTCTGATATTCCTTCAAATACGTGGACAATGACGGCACATCTGGCCCAGGCAGGGGCAGGGCCCCGAGGGCAAGTTTGGGGAGGAGATGGGGATGCAGATTCAGATGGAGCAGGACTGTGGGAGGGCGCCCAGGGCAGTAGCAGGCTGGCTTCTGGGACCTGAGGCCCTTCTGCTGCATCGGGGCCCTGGGGGGTGGGTCAGCCGAGCACCTGCACTCACCCTGAGCCAGCGCTGGACTCTGTTGCCAGTGTGGGGCACCTTCCTGTCCTTCACGGAGGGAGCGCGGAGGCCCTCATCGTCCAGCTCCTGCCCCGTCTCCTGTCGGGAGCTCTGTAGAGACATTTTCAGGTGGCCAGGCACGAGGCCTCAGAGCCCTGGGTGGCTCCCTTTGCTGGGCCTCGGACCCAGGGCCTCCATTCCACACACACACCGCACCACAGGATGCACAGCACTCCACAACGGAGAGAAACGTGACACAGCCTCAGGGCCTTGGATTCACTCTGGCACAGGTGAGAGGCCCTCAGGGATCCTCATCGCCTGCCCCCCCCACCCCTGTCCACCATGACGTCAGTGTGAACATGAAGGCAGCGCCAGGGCATCCGCTGCCCTGCGACGTCCTCCAGCCCAGGGGCAGGACCTCCCCATACATCCCTCCTTCCCGGAAACTCAAGAGGAGGGGATGGGGCTGCCCTGGGGTGGCTCAGGGAGGTGGCTTGGCCTGGCCTGGCCTTCTCTGTATTACCTTATGGCCCCTCCTGCCAAACGCCCTGAGGCAGCGGGGGCGAGCCTTGAGCCAATGTCTGCAGCAGGTGAAAAAGCCCTTACCCTGGGGTTTCTGGAAGCCAGAGCCCTGGGAAGTAGGCAAACAACAAGAGAACATCTTTCATGATCGGATGTCTCCAGTCAAGTGACCCTGATGCGGGACTACAGTAGAATGTGGGTGCCTGGTCACGGGGCTTCCAAGTTCTGTTGGGGTCTGTGGTCAAGGAAGTGACTTCACTGCCTGGGATCGCCTACCTGGGTCCACTCCTGGATTGACACCCCCAGCAACAGTGCTCTGGGCTCCCGGCTGCTCATCCCCGGTCTGCAGGCAAGGCCACATCTGTGCCCAGTGACACAGCTCACCCCTCACCACAGCCCGCAGGGAAGGTCTGGGTGCAGCCAGGGCCCCAGCTTGGAAACACACCCGGCTTCAGACACAACTCTCCACTCTTACCTGGTCTGACCCTGCCTAAGCCACTGTGCTTGTCAGGGACGGTCTGTGTCTGGTCTGTCCAGTGCACAGTATTCCAGCATGGACTTCCTCCAGACGTCCCAGGCATATGTGGGATGAGATCTATGAAACTGGAGGAGTGGTGTCTCATGTAGGAAATACCTCCAACCACATTTTCTTCCTCTTCTCACCTTCTCTGAGCCCGCTACTGGTCAGATTCCACACCACAGTCCCTACTGGTGTCTCTGTGTGTGCGTGTGCGTGTGAGCATGTGGACGCTCAGCATGTTGTGCATGTGTGTACACCAGGGCTCACACTCTGGAGACCCAGAAGAGGGGAGCCCTTCCGACAGAGGGATGGGCAATAGCTTCCCAAGATCTTAGGCTTCCTAACTTCCAGAGCAAACACTAAAGAAGGCGGTGGAGCCTTGGCCCTTGAAGGTCAGAATCCACCCTTACCCCTGGAGTCTGCCTGTCCTGCGCTGCGAGCTATTACCTCCTTTCCAATGGGTGTGATGTGGATGGGGGGCCACTCAGTGGGTTGCCATGACCTGGCTCCTCCTCAGACAAGAAGGTGCTGGAATGCCTCCTGTAGGGTATCAATGCTCACCCTCACCCCCACACCGTCTCCATGTCTGTAGCCACTTACTTCAACACGACCTTTTCCAGAGCCCCCACTGAATGGTGAGGTGCATCCAGGGCCCCAACTTTAAGGACAAAGAGATGGGTTCGTGCCTGGTCCAGCCTTCTTACCAGTCCTTGATTCTGGGCAAGGCACTGACCCGGCAGGGGTCTTCCCCTTCTCCCCTCAG
>NW_025409423.1:14827-16033 GCF_002201575.2 Neomonachus schauinslandi
ATCCTTGTGTAACCCCCTCCCCTGGAGTGTGATCTGGACGTAGTGATTCACTTCCATTCCACAGAACATGGCAACACGCCCCAAAGCCCCTTCCGAGATTCAGTTATAAAAGCTCCGTGCCCGGCCCCGTGCTGACCCTGATCCGTGTTCTCTCAGATCCCCACACTGGGGAACAAGCCCCTATGTGGAACCATGACACAGGCATGTGCACGTGGCCTAGCACCGAGGGCCAACAACAGACAGAAGAACTCAGACCTTCGAGGTGGATTGAATCCTGCCAACACCCCTAAGTGAGCTCGGGTTCTAAGTGAAGCAGGTCCTGCCTTGGTGTCAACAGCCCCAACCTCCTGAGAGGCTCTGGTAGGAGCCCCCAGCTGAGCACTGCTGGGTCCTGATCCCCGGAGACTGTTACCCAGTGAGTGTTGGTGGGCGAAGCCACCGAGTGTGGGGAGATGTGGTGTGACCCAGCACTAGGAGCAGGGCGCTGAGACTGTCCACCTGCCCCAGGCCCTGCCCCTCCTACTCTCCCTCTCTGCTCTCCTCCTCAGCTTCCACCAGCCACCCTGGCCTCCTTTCTAACCTCCACTCTGGCAACATCAACTTGGGCCTCCACTCCTCTGCAGCGTGGTGCCCTCTGCTGGCTGCATATACTTGGCTTTGTGCTGGGGTGTCTCTTTGGCCTGCCTCAGGAAATCTCAATGTCACCTCAGCACGGCCTTGTCAGACCCCTCACCTGCCGGAGCTCGGGACCCAGCTGTCGCCCCTGCTCTCTTCCTATGGAGCAACTGCTCTTGTCATTCACGTTTTTCATTCATGTTTGTCCATCTTCCCTCTAGACCCTGAGCTCCTAGAGGGAGAACCTGGGTGGCTGAGAAGCACCTGCCTCATCTGAGTGCTCAGGGCACAGCGGCTGATGAACAGGCCAGAGGATCCATCCCACCACCGACCAGCTCAATTGTTGGAGCCTAATTGATTTGGGTCCTTTGGAAGGGCTTTGTTTTCTTTTGTTTTGTGTTTTAAGTAAACTCTGTGTTCGATTTGGGGCTCAAACTCACCACCCCGAGATCCAGCGCCACGTGTCCTACTGACTGAGGAAGCCAGGTGCCCCTTTGGTCATTTTTAAAGCTACTAGGCTGATAAATATTGAAGTTAACTTGGTGATTTCAACATTTAGCAGGTATATTTCGTTATGCTGAA
The DNA here is from genome assembly GCF_002201575.2 of Neomonachus schauinslandi. Lineage (NCBI taxonomy): Eukaryota > Metazoa > Chordata > Mammalia > Carnivora > Phocidae > Neomonachus > Neomonachus schauinslandi. The sequence continues at coordinate 16,025 of NW_025409423.1, forward strand.
TTACCAAAT
>NW_025409424.1:0-2603 GCF_002201575.2 Neomonachus schauinslandi
TTATATTAGTTTCTGATGTACAATATAGTGATGAAACGGTTCTAAACAAAACAAAACAAAAACAATTCTGTATATTACTCAGTGCTCATCAAGGTAAATGTACTCTTAATTCCTTTTGCATATTTCACCATCCACCCACCCACCTGTCCTCGTGTTACCATCAGTTCGTTTTCTATAATTAAGTCTGTTTCTTTCTGTTTTTCCCCTTTGTGCATTTTTTTGTTTATTAAATTCCACATATGGGTGCAATCGTATGATACTTGTCTTTCTCTGACTGACTTAATTTGTTTAGTGTTATACTCTTTAGCTCCATCCATTTGCTGCAAATAGCAAGATTTTATTCTTTTTAAAATCTTATTTAAAATCAATTAATTAACAGATAGTGTATTATTAGTTTCAGAGGTAGAGTTTAGTGATTCGTCAGTTGCATATAACCCCCAGTGCTCATTCCATCAAGTGCCCTCCTTAATGCCCAGCACCCAGTTACCCCATCCCCCGACCCACCTTCCCTCCAGCAACCCTCACTTTGTTTCCTATTGTTAAGTCTGTAATGGTTTCTCTCCCTCTCTGATTTCATCTTATTTTATTTTTCCCCTCCCTTTCCCTATGTTCATCTGTCTTGTTTCTTGAATTCCACATATGAGTGAAATCATATGGTATTTTCATTCTCTGACTGGTTTATTTCACTTATCCTAATACTCTCTAGTTCTATACAGTTGTTGCAAATGGAAAAACTTCATTCTTTTAATAGATGGGTAATATATATATATATATAACAACAATATATGGTATATACCATTTCTTATTTATCCATTCATGTGTTGATGGACATCTGGACTCTTTGCTTATTTTGGCTATGGTGGACATTGCTACTATAAACATTGGGATGCATATGCGACTTTCAATCACTTTGTATCTGTTGACATTCATATTTATAGCTGAATAATATTCTTTTTTTTTTTTTTAAAATATTTTATTTATTTGACAGAGAGAGAGATAGCGAGAGCAGGAACACAAGCAGGGGGAGTGGGAGAGGGAGAAACAGGCTTCCTGCGGAGCAGGGAGCCCGATGTGGGACTCGATCCCGGGACTCCGGGATCATGACCTGAGCCGAAGGCAGACGCTTAACGACTGAGCCACCCAGGCGCCCATAGCTGAATAATATTCTATTGTATCTATACACCACTTCTGTATCCGTTCATCCATCTATGGACATTTGGGCTGCTTCCATATCTTGGCAATTATAAATAATGATGTCGTAAACAAAGGGGTACATGTATCCCTTTAAATTAGTATTTTTGTATCCTTTGAGTAAATACCTAGTGGTGCAATTGCTGGATCATAGAGTAGTTCTGTTTTTAACTTTCTGAAGAACCTCTATATTGTTTTCCAGAGTGACGACCCCAGTTTGCATTCCCACCAATACTACATTAGGGATTCTTTTTCCTCCACAGCCTCGCCAAAAATTTATACTTCCTGTGTTATTGATTTTAGCCATTCTGACAGGTGTGAGGTAACCTCTCATTGTAGGGTTGATTGGCATTTCCCTGATGATGAGTGATGTTTTTATTCATTTTTTTTTTAGTTCAAGTTCAATGAACATTTAGCGTTATATTAGTTTCAGCAACTGTTTTCTCAAGGCCCCTAATTTTCTGCTAACAGTTTGAGTTTTGTTTTGTTTTGCTTTTGGCTTATTGGTTTGTTTTTGAATTCTGACTGCAAACTGATCCTATGAAAAAAATGACACAATTTTAGTATTAGTTTGGATCCATGCCTCTTCCAGGAATGAAAATATGCTGTAGTTAATATTGTTGTATAGCAAGAAGTGCAAATGGCAGTGGTTTAAAATAACAATACTAAGTTATTTTCCTCATAAAGCTTGTTAGGCAAAATTTGACAGACACCTCATTTTTGTGTCAGTTGGGGCATCTCAAGTGGGATCTGGAGATTCATCTCCAAGATAACTTATATATACTTTATATATAAATATAAATGCATATATATATACATCTATAACAACTTATCAGCATAAACTGTCTCATGAACTCATATATTCCAATATGTGAGTAATTCAGCTACACTACCACAAATAATTTTCAAATGATTGCAGCCTAAAGCATATAATTTTACATAGCCTGGACTAGAGTATCTATTTTTACATTGTATTCTTTTAGAATGAATTATGTTTGAGACTGATGTGTGCTGTTGGCATATCATTCTCCAGTAATTTAATTTGTTAATTTTAATTGAGAGAATGATGAAGGAACAAAGAATTTTATTCTAACATTTCAGTTTCAAGGACCTGGCATTCTCTTTGGAACAAAATCTTGTACTTATCTATATGGAACAGCATTTTTTTAAAAAACCTTGAATATATATAGATATGTTCTTTTGTTTGAGATGATGTGAGATAATTACAGAAATAGACTCATTAGTTCATTCAGATGTTAAAATACATATTTTAAGAATTTTGGCAAGAGACCATTTAAATTTGATATTCTTCATTTTAAATGTGCCACTTCCTTAGAATCAAAATATGTAGGGTATAGGTCCTTCTTTTTTAAATTTTTTTTTTGTATCCTGCCACATTACTGAATTGCTGG
>NW_025409424.1:2703-14279 GCF_002201575.2 Neomonachus schauinslandi
TTTACATTGTATTCTTTTAGAATGAATTATGTTTGAGACTGATGTGTGCTGTCATAGTTGGCATATCATTCTCCAGTAATTTAATTTGTTAATTTTAATTGAGAGAATGATGATGGAACAAAGAATTTTATTCTAACATTTCAGTTTCAAGGACCTGGCATTCTCTTTGGAACAAAATCTTGTACTTATCAATATGGAACAGCATTTTTTTAAAAAACCTTGAATATATATAGATATGTTCTTTTGTTTGAGATGATGTGAGATAATTACAGAAATAGACTCCGTAGTTCATTCAGATGTTAAAATTCATATTTTAAGAATTTTGGCAAGAGACCATTTAAATTTGATATTCTTCATTTTAAATGTGCCACTTCCTTAGACTCAAAATATGTAGGGTATAGGTCCTTCTTTTTAAAATTTTTTTTTGTATCCTGCCACATTACTGAATTGCTGGATGAGTTCTAGTAATTTGGGGGTGGAGTCTTCTGGGTTTTCCACATAAAGTATCATGTCATCTGCGAAAAAGAGAGTTTGACTTCTTCTTTGCCAATTTGAATACCTCTTATTTCTCATTGTTGTCTGATTCCTGTTGCTAGGAATTCTAGTACTATGTTGAACAACAGTGGTGAGAGTGGGCACCCTTGAAGTTTTCTTCATCTTAAGGGAAAGGCTCTCAGCTCTTCCCCATTGAGGATGATATTCGCTGTGGGTTTTTCATAGATGGATTTTATGAACTTGAGGAATGTTCCCTCTTTCCCAATACTCTGAAGAAAGGGGAACCGTCTCACACTGTTGGTGGGAATGCAAGTTGGTACAGCCATTTTGGAAAACAGTGTGGAGGTGCTTCAAAAATTTAAAAATAGAGCTACCTTATGACCCAGCAATTGTACTCCTGGGTATTTACCCCAAAGACACAGATGTAGTGAAAAGAAGGGCCATATGCACCCCAATGTTCATAGCAGCAATGTCCGCAATAACCAAACTGTGGAAAGAGCCGAGATGCCCTTCAACAGATGAATGGATAAAGAAGATGTGGTCCATATGCACAATGGAATATTATTCAGCCATCAGAAACGATGAATACCCAACTTTAACATCAACATGGATGGGACTGGAGGAGATTATGCTAAGTAAAATAAGTCAAGCAGAGAAAGTCAATTATCATATGGTTTCACTTATTTGTGGAACATAAGGAATAGCATGGAGGACATTAGGAGAAGGAAGGGAAAAATGAAGGGGGTGAAATCAGAGGGAGAGATGAACCATTAGAGATTATGGACTCTGAGAAACAAACCGAGGGTTTTAGAGGGGAAGGCGGTGGGGGGATGGGTTAGCCCGTGATGGGTATCAAGGAGGCCATGTACTGCATGGAGCACTCTGTGTTACACGAAAACAGTGAATTGTGGATCACCACAACAAAAACTAATGATGTATTGTATGGTGACTAACATAATAAAATAAAATTTAAGCTAACAGCATTTTAAATAAAAATTGTGATAACATCAGACGTTTCATTCATTCCATCTTATGTTTCCAAATGAAAAGTAATGTTAAATGTCTTTACAATAGGGGCGCCTGGGTGGCTCAGTTGGTTAAGCGACTGCCTTCGGCTCAGGTCATGATCCTGGAGTCCCCGGATCGAGTCCCGCATCGGGCTTCCTGCTCGGCGGGGAGTCTGCTTCTCCGTCTGACCCTCCCCCCTCTCATGTGCTCTCTCTCATTCTCTCTCTCTCAAATAAATAAATGAAATCTTTAAAAAAAAAGTCTTTACAACAAACACTTCTGCAGCAGGAAATTAAAGTTCAGAAAGTTATGTGACTTATTTAATAATGCACATTTTGAAACTTAGAGAACTGATAGCACTATTGTTCTCCCTGATCCTTCACTCAATACAATGGTTTTCTCTAACTTTATGAGTATAGAAGTACAGATTTAAGGACTAGACTTCTTGTGCTTGAATACCTATTCTCCTGATTAGTAGTTGGGTAAATTTAGATAATTTAAATTTAAATCTGTTTTAATCTCAGCCTTATTATGGGCAAAATGGAATGCAATATAGAATCCTTCTCTTTAAGAATTAAAGAATTAAGAGATAATACCATACCACGACATAATACAATATCTCTACAAAGATTAGTCTTAATAATTTTCTTACTATTATATTTATTAGCTATAAGTAGATATTTCCCACCCAAACATTTTCAAGTAAAATGAATATTTATTTGAAAACTAACATGTCATTTAATTATACATTTTTTTAAAGTCTAGGAATAGTTTCAATGACACAATATTTACAGTACGTCTGGATTGGACAATGCATTCAATCCACCATTTATGAATTTCTTAAAACCTAGAACACACACATAACTATGGTAACTCGAATCATTCTAAGGTAACAGGTTTTCTATTTTTTCCTGCTTCAGTTTTGGTCGTTGATACATCTCTAGGAATGCATCCATTTCTTCCAGATTATCTAATTTGCTGGCATAGAGTTGCTGATAATATGTTCTTGGAATTGTTTGTATTTCTTTGGTGTTGATTGTGATCTCTCCTCTATCGTTCATGATTTTGTTGATTTGGTTCATTTCTCTTTTCTTTTTCATAAGTCTGTCCAGGGGTTTATCAATCTTGTCAATTCTTTCAAAGAACCAGCTCCTAGTTTCGTTGATCTGTTCTACTGTTCTTTTGGTTTCTACTTCATTGATTTCTGCTCTGATCTTTATTATTTCTCTTCTCCTGCTGGGTTTAGGCTTTATTTGCTGTTCTTTCTCCAGCTCCTTTAGGTGTAGGGTTACGTTGTGTACTTGAGACCTTTCATGTTTCTTGAGAATGGCTTGTATTGCTATACACTTTCCTCTTAGGACTGCCTTTGCTGCATCCCAAAGATTTTAACAGTTGTGTTTTCATTTTCATGTGTTTCCATAAATCGTTTTAATTCTTCTTTAATTTCCTGGTTGACCCATTCATTCTTTAGTAGGATGCTCTTTAGCCTCCATGTATTTGAGTTCTTTCCGACTTTCCTCTTGTGATTGAGGTCTAGTTTCAAAGCAAGCACTGTGCTATGAAAATAGGCAGGGAATGATCCCAACCTTTTGGTACTGGTTGAGATGTGATTTTTGACCTAGGATGTGATCTATTAATTAGAATATTCCATGGGCACTAGAGAAGAATGTGTATTCTGTTGCTTTGGGATGGAATGTTCGGAATACATCTGTGAAGTCCTTTTGGTTCAGTGTGTCTTTTAAAGTCCTTATTTCCTTGTTGATCTTTTGTTTAAATGATCTGTCCATTTCAGTGAGGGGTGTGTGAAAGTCCCCCATTATTATAGTATTGTTGTTGATGTGTTTCTTTGCTTTTTTTTTTATTAATTGGCTTATATAATTGGTTGCTCCCATGTAAGGGGCATAGATATTTACAATAGTTAGAACTTCTTGTTGGAAAGACACTTCAACTATGATAGAGTGTCCTTCCTCATCTCTTCTTATAGTCTTTGGTTTAAAATCTGATTTGTCTGATATAAGGATTGCCACCTCAGCTTTCTTTGGTGTCCAGTAGCATGGTAAATGATTTTCACCCCCTTGCTTTCAATCTGGGGGTGTCTTTGGGTCTAAAATGAGTCTCTTGCAGACAGCATATCTATGGGTCTTGTTTTTTTTTTTTTTTATCCAATCTGATAGCCTGTGTCTTTTGATTGGGGCATTTCCCCATTTCCATTCAGAGTAACTACTGAAAGATAGGAATTTAGTGCCATTGTATTGCCCGTAAGGTGACTGTTACTCTATATTTTCTGTGTTCCTTTCTGGTCTATGTCACTTTTAAGCTCTCTCTTCGCTTAGAGGACCCCTTTCAATATTTCTTGTAGGGTTGGTTTTGTGTTTGCAAATTCCTTTACTTTTTGTTTGTCCTGGAATCTTTTTATCTCTCCTTCTATTTTCAATGGCAGCCTAGATGGATATAGTATTCTTGGCTGCATATTTTTCTCCTTCAATGCTCTGAATATATCATTGCAGTCCTTTGTGGCCTGCTAGGTCCCTGTGGATAGGTCTGTTGCCAATCAAATGTTTCTACATTGTAGGTTACAGATCTCCTCTCCTGAGCTGCTTTCAGGATTTTCTCTTTGTCTCTGAGACTCATAAGGCTACTATAAATGTCGGGGTGTTTACCTATTTTTATTGATTTTGATGGGGGTTCTCCATGCCTCCTGGATTTTGATGCTTGCTTCCTTCCCCAAATTAGGGAAGTTCTCTGCTATAATTTGCTCCAATATACCTTCTGCCCCTCTCTCTCTTTCTTCTTCCTCTGGGATCCCAATTATTCTAATGTTGTTTCATCTTATGGTATCACTTATCTCTCAAATTCTGCCCCTGTGATCCAGTAGTTGTTTATCTCTCTTTTTCTCAGCTTTATTTTCCATCATTTGTTCTTCTATATCACTAATTCCCTCTTCTGCCTCATTCATACTAGCTGTTAGAGCCTCCATTTTTTATTACACCTCATTAACAGCCTTTTTGATTTCAACTTGGTTAGATTTTAGTTCCTTTATTTCTCCAGAACGGGTTTGTGTAATATCTCCCATGCTTTTTTCAAGCCCAGCTAGTATCTTTAACATTGTCATTCTGAACTCTAGATCTGACATCTTACTACTGTCCATATTGATTAGGTCCCTGGCAGTCAGTACTGCCTCTTGTTCTTTTTTGGGGGGTGACTTTTTCCATCTTGTCATTTTATACAAAGCACAATCGATGAGTGAGAGAACAAATGCTAACAGCATAACAATGACCCCAGAGAAATATACACTAAACAAATCAGAAGAGACCTGAAACCGGGGGAACAGAAAGGGAAAGAAAGAGAATAGAAAAAAAAAAAAAAAACAGAATATGATCAAATATGATCAGGCTTGTGCATAGATCATTACCACACACTAGACTTTGGGTGTATTTCGGTCCGTTAGAAGAAACTGCCTCCCAAAAGTTTAAGGAAAGAAAAACTTATATATGTACAAAAATAAGGGTAAATATGATGAAGGGATGGAATATGACTATAAAGATGAAAATTAGAAAAGATTTTATAAAAGGAATTGATAAGAGGTTGGTTTGAGAAAACAAAGAAGAGGGAGAGAATATGATCAGGCAGGAGACTAGAACAAAGCCATACACTAGAGATTTAGGGTGTATTTTGGTCTGTTAGAAGCAACTGTATCCCAAAATTTTAAGGAGAGAACAACTTATATATATACCAAAAATAATGTTAAACTACTATGAGGGGATAGAATATGACTCTAAAAATTAAAAGTAAAAAAGATTTTTGTAAAAGACGTTCAAGAAGATGTTGATTGAAAAAGGGAAAAAAATTAAAAAAAGAAAAAATAAATAAGAAAATTAACTTTGAAAGACTAAAGAATCCTGGGAAAAAAAGCCATGTAATCTATGTGCTGTATTCCCCTAGCGCTGGAGTTCTGCCATTCTCATTGACAGGTAAACTTGGTCTTGGCATGCTGTTCTTGCTGATCTTTTGGGGGAGGGGCCTGTTGCCCTGGTTCTCAACTGTCTTTTCCGGAGGCGTAATTACCCAGCCCTTGCTGCAGGTGGAGCTATGTAATCTGCTTAGGTTTGCTCTTGGGAGCTTTTGCTCCCTGCAAGCTTTTCATACAGCTTTGGAGGACGGAAGTGAAAATGGTGACCTCCCAATCTCCACCCTGGAGGAGCCGATAACTCCGGGTCCCACTCCTCAGTGAGATCCCAGAGAAAAGCAGTCAATCACTCCTATCTCCCTGGTCTCTGGCCGCACTTGTGCTAACCTGTCCTGTGACCAAGTGATTCTGTCTCTCGAACAGACACCGAGTGGAGTCTCCAAACCCAGCAGATACCTGCAGTGCGCTCCTGTGCCGCTCCTCCCGGGGGAGGAAGGGGAGTCTCCCATGAACTGCCCCTTGTTGGGTCCCTACTGGAGGAGCAGTGGCCCGACTGTGCCGCAGATCACAGTCTATGGCAACCCGGAACTGAGAGACCACTCCTTGGCTCCGTCTCTGAAACGGGCTTCCCTGACCCGATACCTGGGAGCTCTGCCGCACTCAGACACCCCCGGGCTTTCTGTGACCCCAAGGGTCCTGAGACCACACTTTCCCAGTGAGTGTTCCACCCCCCGCTTAGCCACTGGAGTGACGGCCCTCAGCCTAGCCGACTTCTAAAAGTTCTGATTTTGTGCTCCATGTCTCTATCCCTTGCAGGAGCAGCTGATGGAGGCCCCCTCCCCCGCCATCTATCTTCCCAAAAATCACCTTGGATTCACTTCTCCACATGTCCTACCTTCCAGAAAGTGGTCGCTTTTCTGTTCAGTGAGTTGCAGCTATTCTCTTTGATCTCCTGTTGAGTTCATAGGTGTTCAGAATGGTTTGATCCCTATCTAGCTGAATTCCTAGGACCAGACAAAATTTAGATCTCCTACTCCTCCACCATCTTGCTCCTTCCCTGCAATCTATGTTATTTAGTGAATGGTTTATTATGGGACTCAGTCGGTTTTCTTAATTAAGTTATTTTCTTCATTGTTGAATTCAAGTGTTCTTTGTATATTTCGAATACAATTGTTTTTCACATGTATCTTTTGGAAGGAGATCCTTTTTTTTAAGATTTTCTAAGTCTGGAGCTTGCTGTTTATTTTTGAGTTTTTGAGATCATAAGATTTTCATTTTAATAAATTGCAGCTTATCAATTTTTTTATAAATAATTTATGCCTCGGGATTGGATCCAGCCTGGCTTGTGAGCTGGGCTGAGGAGCCAGAGGTTGGGCCGCAGTTACCTCCATATCTGTCCCTTCCCTGACCCCTCAGAGGCATGGTGTGAGGGGCAACATTGAAACAGCCCAGGGAGATTGAGGCCAGGCTGTGGAGCCCTGGCTCCCCAAAGTGGTGGTGCTGCACCCCTCTGCCCGGCCCCTCTCTGGCCTCAGGCCCCCAGACACCGAGCCACCACCTCTTCTCCAGAGAAGACCCCACAACTGACTCTGCAGCGCCCCACCGCACCCCACAATGAGCCGTGCCTTCCAACACTAGAACAAATTTTGCAGAACATAAAACAAGAATATAGTCCTTATCAGAGGTGGAGACATTTAGAAGTTGTTCTGAATCAGAGTGAAGCTTGTACTTCGGAAAGTCAGCCTCATTCCTCAGCACTCACAGCCCCTAGTTCTCCACGTTCCTCCGGGATGAAGAAGGACCAGCCCTCTTTTCCCCTCCGACAAGTCAGAAAAATATGTGAGCATCTCTTAAAAGACTCTGAAGAGAAAATTCGGGAGGAGTATGAGCAAATCCTCAATACCAAACTAGCAAAACAATATGAACCTCTTGTGAAATGCACACATGATCAGATTATGTGACGATATGGGACAAGGCCAACAAGCTATGTGTCCTGAAGCTCTCTTGCATATGTGGGTACCCAGATTGACCTCAAGAGATGGCTGCTGTACACTTTTTGCAACTGGTTTGTTATCATATTTCAGCTCCAACTTGGCATCCTGAGAACACGAAAACATTTCTGCAGGTCCACTTTATACAACTTGAAAGACCTTAAAACTTTCTGGTTGCCACAAGCATATCTTTCTTTTGTGCTCATCCAATAAAAAGCTGTGCCATACTTTTGGATTTTCCAAACAAAAATACCTGGAGCAGCAGTTTAGCAAAATATGCCCTCAGTGGCACTCAACAAATGGGGTTTCCCCAAGCACGGTTCTGTAAGAAGTGTGTGTGACTGTGTGTGTATATGTTTGTGTGTATGTGTGTGTGTATTTTAAGTTATTATTTATATTGTGCAAATTTTTTTTGATCTTGGGGGTTCTGGCTGTGAATTTGATGCATGACAATTATAGTTAAAAACACTTGCTTGGTCTACAGAAGATCATTAATGTTTTGTGACCATATAAGTTGTCACGGTGGATTGTTTTATGTTGTAGGTGTTATTGTTAAATACAGGGACTGTTTCCAGGCACAGAATATGAATCATAAATTAGGATGGACATTAGGGGTGATTATGAGGACGTAGCAAAAGTCTGTGGTCCTAGGTCTACAAATGCATGGTGAGGAATTAGGACAAACTGGAGACGGGCCGTTTGACACATGGACTCTGCCTAGCCGTGTTGAAAAATACTTTGATTCCAAGCCTTGAAATACCCATGTGGAGTCTGTGCTCACCTCATTCACACAGAGAGCTCCTGGACACAGAGGCGCTAAGAAGAAAAGGTCTCCCTGCAGCAGGAGCATCAGGGTTTGCTTGGGAGCACGACACAGGTGAGCGTGGGGCTGGGCCAGCCCCTGGTGGCACTGCTACTTGGGAGGAGCCCCTCTGCCTTTGTATCAGTTATTAAAAACAGAATTTGGACCCTTTGGTCAGGCTCCCCCAAATTCTTCTAAGAAGTGAGCATGTTCAACTGCTTGAGCTTGGTTTTGGCAACCCCCTGCCCAAAGTTGTTTACGGACTGTTCTGCACCTTGTTTCCAAGGCTGTGCAACACAAAGTAGACTCTGTTTTGAGGAGGTGGCAGTTAAGTAGACATTTATTTTTGACTGTGACTTGTTCAGGACCCCATTTTACAAAATACCTTGTTTCCTTTATTATTGTTTCTGGAAAGGAAAGTTCTATTAAAATTGTCCTAGTTTGAATAGAGAACAGTTTTATTAATTAGGGCTTATTTTGAAAAATTCTGAGTTTAATTCAAGTGTATGCCAGTACCTTCCAAAGTAAGGTAATATTCAGACACAGTGTTCTTATCACATGGCTTAGAGAAATTCTGGAATATTCTTATTCAAAGATTCCTTATTAATGAATGTCTTTGACTTAAATTTAACCAAAAACTGCAACATTATTCTTTATACATTTTCATTATATACTGTTAACAAGCTTTGTTGCAAACAAATAAAATACTTAAGCTATTTGTTAAAATAATAGTAAGAATTTAGGCCTCGGGACCTATGGCTGTCATTGGTGAAGCGCATGATACTTGATCTCAGGGTTGTAAGTTTGAGCCCCATGTTTGGTGTAGAGATTTCTCTTAAAAAAATCTTCAAAAAGTAATTTATGTGTTCGTATTGTATCTAATGTTCATTTTCACACTCGACATCATCTAGTTTTCTCCGATGTTATCATCTACACACTTGGTAGTTTTACATTTTACATTTAGGTCTACAGTGCATTTTGAGTTAATTTTGGTGAAGGATATAAAGTGTTTTTCTAGATTTATTTAATTAATTTCTTTATTTACATCAGGATGTCCAGTTGTTCCAGCGTCATTTTTTTTTCTTTTTTTTTTTGGATGGGCCTAAATAATTCCGAAGAAGTGTAGACCAGTTATGGTTCCTACTGTGGTCTCAGGCCCTCCCCAGCCTTGCTGCAGGACAAGATTTGAGAAGGGAATTTTGTCCTTTGTGTCATCCTGGTGCCTGTCCTTAATTTGCTGATTCGTTCTGAGACCCACAGCACTGGTGTTTTAATCCTGTTTCTGTCATTAACCATGTGATTTTGGCCAAGCCACTTTATCTTTCTGGGCTTCAGTTTCTTTTTCTGTAAGAACAAAACAAAGATTGGACTAGGTCCTCTAAAAGCCTCTCCCTGGGACTAGAGTGTCACATATTGACTCCAAGACTTCCCGTAACAGGCTAAGACTTAGCTGGGGAGGGCTGTTGAGGATCGTATTTGAAAATAAAAATGCCTGATATAGAAGACAAATACTTTGTCATCAGCTTGTCTTATATTTCACTTTTCATTGGATAAAAACAAAACAAAACAAACAAACAAAGAAACTTGTCATTTCTAGTGAAATAGACATTTACATTCCTGTTCAGAGAGAAAAAGAAAAAGGCCACCTCAACTAACAAATGTTTTTACAGTGTATATTCACTTAAAGCAGTACAGAGTGGATTAACATGTGGCTGTTGTATTTACATTATTAAAAGCTATGTATATATGTATCAGCTTGGACTTGTTTTTCAGTTTCTCCAGTATATTATCAAAAAAGGTTGAAGCTCAAGAAGTGGTTTAAATAAACTTTCTGCTAGCTTTCCTTATCATGAGGGAAAAAGAGAATCTTGCGTCTAGACTAGACTGAACCCGTCTTCTGTCCTACGATGCAAAGCATATTCTGCACCTCCTTCATAAGCACTGCTCGCTTCCCTCCCCCATCACAGAACAGTGTGCTTCCCCACTGGGTTTCCATCCAGTCATCAGATTCATGATTTCTGGCCTTTTATGCAGCTTAGCGAAGCCAGTTTGCCGCTGATTGAAAGTTTATAATCTCTCTTTGGAGCAACCTGTTTAGAGTCATGGTGAGTTCCTGGTGTTCCTCTTCTTTCTTCTCAGCCCCAGGATCTGGCTTACCAGACAGCATTTAGAACCCAGTGCAGACGCGGGATGAAGAGGACCTTTGCATCTAGATGCATGGCTCTATGGCCCTGGACACAGATATCTAGTGGCAAGAGCACGCCAAGGCAAGGTATTGGATTCTGAAGTTGCCCTCAAAGGCTAGAGTCACCCAGTCTGGATGCACCCAAAGGAGCACCTGAACCAGCCCAATCCCAAAGTGTTTTCCTAGATTTATTTAATTAATTTCTTTATTTACATCAGGATGTCCAGTTGTTCCAGCTTCATTCTGAAAAGACAATATTTGTTTCATTGTTTCTTTGACCAAAATCAGTTAACTATATTCATGTGAGTCTTTTTCTGGGCCTTTTTTTTTTTTTTTTTTTTGCCATTGATGTCTTCATTTATTCTCACACCAGGCAGCCAGTCATGATTTATGCAACTTTGTAGAAAATCTTGAATTTGGATATCACTCATCTTTCAACATTCTTCCTTTTCAATATAGTATTGGCTATTTTAGGTCTTTTTCTCCCACATAAGTTATATAATCACATTGTCAATGTCCACAACATAACTTGATGGAATTTTCATTGGTATTTCAGTAGACCTATAAATCTAAACAAATAGAACCAGTATCTTCACATTAAGTACTCCTATCCTTGAAAATGGAGCATCTCATCGTTTATTCAGTTCTAATTGCAGTCATCAGAATTCTGTACCATTTTCCATAGAGATCTGGTACATATTGTATTACATTTGTACCCAACAATTTTCTTTCTTTTTCTTTCTTCCTTTTTTTCCCCCTTGGTGCTAATGTAAACGATATTGTGTTTTCCAGTTCATATTACACTTGTTCATTGATGGAATATGGTAGGGTTGCAGTCGGTATATTAAAATTTTGTCTTGCAAATCTGGTAAATTATTTATCATTTTCACGAGTGCTTTGTCAACTCTTTTGAGTTTTCTATCCAATAAATAGCTCAAGTATGAACAACAGCGTTTTTAACTTTTCCTTCTCCATTTATATACGTTTCTTTTCTGTTCCTTTTCTAATTGTATTTCTTACTACTTTCTGCACAATGCTGAAAAGGAGTAGTGAGAGGGAACATATCTGTCTTGCTCCTGATCCTAGTGGGAAGGCTTCTAGTTTCCCACCATTAAGTATAAATTTGGCAGGAAGTTTCTTGTAGTTTTTTTTTTTTTTTTTTAACTTGAACTGTTACCTCTATTGCCC
>NW_025409424.1:14379-15892 GCF_002201575.2 Neomonachus schauinslandi
ACCAGGCTAACCCATCCTCCCACCCCCCTCCCCTCTAGAATCCTCAGTCTGTTTTTCAGAGTCCATCGTCTCTCATGGTTCGTCTACCCCTCCGATTTCCCCCGCTTCATTCTTCCCCTCCCGCTACCTTCTTCTTCTTCTTTTTTTTTCTTAACATATATTGCATTATTTGTTTCAGAGGTACAGATCTGAGATTCAACAGTCTTGCACAATTCACAGTGCTTACCAGAGTACATACCCTCCCCAGTGTCTATCACCCAGTCACCCCATCCCTCCCACCCCAAACCCCAATCCAGCAACCCTACTGAGAGGTTTTTTTATTTTATTTTATTTTATTTTATTATTTTATTTTATTTATTTTATTTTATTTTATTTTATTTTATTTTATATTATTTTATTTTATTTTATTATTTTATTTTATTTTATTATTTTATTTTATTTTATTTTATTATTATTTTATTTTATTTTACTTATTTTATTTTATTTTAATTTATTTTATTTGTTTGACAGGGAGCGACACAGTGAGATAGGGAACATAAGCAGGGGGAGTGGGAGAGGGAGAAGCAGGCTTCCCGTGGAGCAGGGTGCCTGATGTGGAGGTGCCCCGAGAGTTTTAATTTTTGAGTGGGTATCAGATACTGTACAATGGATTTTATGTATTAATATGGAGTTGTGATTATTTTATAATTTAGTCTGTTGATATAATGAATTGCATTAAATGATTACGAAAGAAGTGGGAGAGATCATGACTAACACCAAGGAAATAGAAACAATTATTAGAAATTTTTATCAACAACTATATGCCAATAAACTGAGCAATCTGGATGAAATGGAGGCCTTCCTGGAAACCTATAAGCTGTCAAGACAGAAACAGGAAGAAACTGACAACCTGAGTAGGCCAATAACCAGTAACGACATTGAAGCAGTGATGCAAAACCTCCCAAAAAACAAAAGTCCAGGGCCTGATGGATTCCCTGGGGAATTCTGCCAAACATTCAAAGAAGAAATAATATCTATTCTACTGAAGCTGTTTCAAAAAATAGAAACAAAAGGAAAACTTACAAACTCATTGTATGAGGCCAGCATTACCTTAATCCCCAAACCAGGCAAAGACCCCATCAAAAAGGAGAATTTCAGACCGATATCCCTGATGAATCTGGATTCCAAAATCCTCAACAAAATCCTAGCTAATAGGATCCGACAATACATGAAAGGATCATCCACCACGACCAAGTGGGATTTATCCCCGGGATGCAAGGGTGGTTCAACATTCGCAAATCAATCAATGTGATAGAACACATTAATAAGAGGAGGGAGAAGAACCATACGGTCCTCTCAATTGATGCAGAAAAAGCATTTGACAAAATACAACATCCTTTCCTGATTAAAACTCTCCAGAGTATAGGGATAGAGGGAACATTTCTCAAGTTCATAAAATCCATCTATGAAAAACCCACAGCGAATATCATCCTCAATGGGGAAAAGCTGAGAGCCTTTCCCTTAAGATCAGGAA
>NW_025409425.1:0-15780 GCF_002201575.2 Neomonachus schauinslandi
TTTTTTTTTCTTAACATATATTGCATTATTTGTTTCAGAGGTACAGATCTGAGATTCAACAGTCTTGCACAATTCACAGCGCTTACCAGAGCACATACCCTCCCCAGTGTCTATCACCCAGTCACCCCATCCTTCCCACCCCACCCCCCACTCCAGCAACCCTCAGTTTGTTTCCTGAGATTAAGAATTCCTCATATCAGTGAGATCATATGATACATGTCTTTCTCTGTTTGACTTATTTCACTCAACATAATACCCTCCAGTTCCATCCACGTCGTTGCAAATGGCAAGATCTCATTCCTTTTGATGGCTGCATAATATTCCATTGTATATATATACCAAATCTTCTTTATCCATTCATCTGTCGATGGACATCTTGGCTCTTTCCACAGTTTGGCTATTGTGGACATTGCTGCTATAAACATCGGGGTGCACGTACCCCTTCGGATCCCTACTTTTGTATCTTTGGGGTAAATACCCAGTAGTGCAATTGCTGGATCATATGGTAGCTCTATTTTCAACTTTTTGAGGAACCTCCATACAGTTTTCCAGAGTGGCTGCACCAGCTTGCATTCCCACCAACAGTGTAGGAGGGTTCCCCTTTCTCCGCATCCCCGCCAACATCTGTCATTTCCTGACTTGTTCATTTTAGCCATTCTGACAGGTGTGAGGTGGTATCTCATTGAGGTTTTGATTTGGATTTCCCTGATGCCGAGCGATATTGAGCACTTTTTCATGTGTCTGTTGGCCATTTGGATGTCTTCTTTGGAAAAATGTCTTTTCATGTCTTCTGCCCATTTCTTGATTGGATTCTTTGTTCTTTGGGTGTTGAGTTTGATGAGTTCTTTATAGATTTTGGATACTAGCCCTTTATCTGATATGTCATTTGCAAATATCTTCTCCCATTCTGTTGGTTGTCTTTTGGTTTTGTTGACTGTTTCCTTTGCTTTGCAAAAGCTTTTTATCTTGATGAAGTCCCAATAGTTCATTTTTGCCCTTGCCTCCCTTGCCTTTGGCGATGTTTCTAGGAAGAAGTTGCTTCGGCTGAGGTCAAAGAGGTTGCTGCCTGTGTTCTCCTTTAGGATTTTGATGGACTCCTGTCTCACATTGAGGTCTTTCAACCATTTGGAGTCTATTTTTGTGTGTGGTGTAAGGAAATGGTCCAGTTTCATTCTTCTGCATGTGGCTATCCAATTTTCCCAACACCATTTGTTGAAGAGACTGTCTTTGTTCCACTGGACATTCTTTCCTGCTTTGTCAAAGATGAGTTGACCATAGAGTTGAGGGTCCATTTCTGGGCTCTCTATTCTGTTCCATTGATCTATGTGTCTGTTTTTGTGCCAGTACCATGCTGTCTTGATGATGACAGCTTTGTAATAGAGCTGGAAGTCCGGAATTGTGATGCCGCCGGCTTTGCTTTTCTTTTTCAACATTCCTCTGGCTATGCGGGGTCTTTTCTGGTTCCATACAAATTTTAGGATTATTTGTTCCATTTCTTTGAAAAAAGTGGATGGTATTTTGATGGGGATTGCATTGAATGTGTAGATTGCTCTAGGTAGCATTGACATCTTCACAATATTTGTTCTTCCAATCCATGAGCATGGAATGTTTTTCCATTTCTTTGTGTCTTCCTCAATTTCTTTCATGAGTATTTTATAGTTTTCTGAGTACAGATCCTTTGTCTCTTTGGTTAGATTTATTCCTAGGTATCTTATGGTTTTGGGTGCAATTGTAAATGGGATCGACTCCTTAATTTCCCTTTCTTCTGTCTTGTTGTTGGTGTATAGGAATGCCACTGACTTCTGTGCATTGATTTTATATCCTGCCACTTTACTGAATTCCTGTATGAGTTCTAGCAGTTTTGGGGTGGAGTCTTTTGGGTTTTCCACATAAAGTATCATATCATCTGCAAAGAGTGAGAGTTTGACTTCTTCCTTGCCAATTTGGATGCCTTTGATTTCTTTTTGTTGTCTGATTGCTGTGGCTAGGACTTCCAATACTATGTTGAATAGCAGTGGTGATAGTGGACATCCCTGCCGCGTTCCTGACCTTAGGGGGAAAGCTCTCAGTTTTTCCCCATTGAGAATGATATTCGCTGTAGGTTTTTCATAGATGGCTTTTATGATATTGAGGTATGTACCCTCTATGCCTATACTCTGAAGAGTTTTGATCAAGAAAGGATGCTGTACTTTGTCAAATGCTTTTTCTGCATCTATTGAGAGGATCATATGATTCTTGTTCTTTCTTTTGTTAATGTATTGTATCACATTGATTGATTTGCGGATGTTGAACCAACCTTGCAGCCCAGGGATAAATCCCACTTGGTCATGGTGAATAATCCTTTTAATGTACTGTTGGATCCTATTGGCTAGTATTTTGGTGAGAATTTTTGCATCCATGTTCATCAGGGATATTGGTCTGTAATTCTCCTTTTTGATGGGGTCTTTGTCTGGTTTTGGGATCAAGGTAATGCTGGCCTCATAAAATGAGTTGGGAAGTTTTCCTTCCATTTCTATTTTTTGGAACAGTTTCAGAAGAATAGGTATTAATTCTTCTTGAAATGTTTGGTAGAATTCCCCTGGGAAGCCATCTGGCCCTGGGCTTTTGTTTTTTGGGAGATTTTTGATGACTGCTTCAATTTCCTTAGTGGTTATAGGTCTGTTCAGGTTTTCTATTTCATCCTGGTTCAGTTTTGGTAGTTGGTACATCTCTAGGAATGCATCCATTTCTTCCAGGTTATTTAATTTGCTGGCATAGAGTTGCTCATAATATGTTCTTATAATTGTTTGTATTTCTTTGGTGTTGGTTGTGATCTCTCCTCTTTCATTCATGATTTTGTTGATGTGGGTCATTTCTCTTCTCTTTTTGATAAGTCTGGCCAGGGGTTTATCAATCTTGTTAATTCTTTCAAAGAACCAGCTCCTAGTTTCGTTGATCTGTTCTACTGTTCTTTTAGTTTCTATTTCATTGATTTCTGCTCTGATCTTGATTATTTCTCTTCTCCTGCTGGGTTTAGGCTTTATTTGCTGTTCTTTCTCCAGCTCCTTTAGGTATAGGGTTAGGTTGTATACTTGAGACCTTTCTTGCTTCTTGAGAAAGGCTTGTATTGCTATATACTTTCCTCTTAGGACTGCCTTTGCTGCATCCCAAAGATTTTGAATAGTTGTGTTTTCATTTTCATTGGTTTCCATGTATTTTTTTAATTCTTCTTTAATTTCCTGGTTGACCCATTCGTTCTTCAGTAGGATGCTCTTTAGCCTCCATGTATTTGAGTTCTTTCTGACTTTTGTCTTGTGATTGAGCTCTAGTTTCAAAGCATTGTGGTCTGAAAATAGGCAGGGAATGATTCCAATCTTTTGGTACCGGTTGAGACCTGATTTATGACCTAGGATGTGATCTATTCTGGAGAATGTTCCATGGGCACTAGAGAAGAATGTGTATTCCGTTGCTTTGGGGTGGAATGTTCTGAATATGTCTGTAAAGTCCATTTGGTCCAGTGTGTCATTTAAAGTCTTTATTTCCTTGTTGATCTTTTGCTTAGATGATCTGTCCATTTCAGTGAGGGGGGTGTTAAAAGTCCCCCACTATTATTGTATTGTTGTCGATGTGTTTCTTTGCTTTTGTTATTAATTGGCTTATATAATTGGCTGCTCCCATGTTAGGGGCATAGATATTTACAATTGTTAGATCTTCTTGTTGGATAGATCCTTTAAGTATGATATAGTGTCCTTCCTCATCTCTTATTACAGTCTTTGGTTTAAAATCTAATTTGTCTGATATAAGGATTGCCACCCCAGCTTTCTTTTGGTGTCCATTAGCATGGTAAATGGTTTTCCACCCCCTCACTTTCAATCTGGGGCTGTCTTTGGGTCGAAAATGAGTCTCTTGCAGACAGCATATCGATGGGTCTTGTTTTTTAATCCAGTCTGATAGCCTGTGTCTTTTGATTGGGGCATTGAGCCCATTTACATTCAGGGTAACTATTGAAAGATAGGAATTTAGTGCCATTGTATTGCCTGTAAGGTGACTGTTACCGTATATTGTCTGTGTTCCTTTCTGGTCTATGTTGCTTTTGGGGTCTCTCTTTGCTTAGAGGACTCCTTTCAAGATTTCCTGTAGGGCTGGTTTTGTGTTTGCAAATTCCTTTAGTTTTTGTTTGTCCTGGAAGCTTTTTATCTCTCCTTCAATTTTCAATGACAGCCTAGCTGGATAGAGTATTCTTGGCTGCATATTTTTCTCGTTTAGTGCTCTGAATATATCCTGCCAGTCCTTTCTGGCCTGCCAGGTCTCTGTGGATAGGTCTGTTGCCAATCTAATGTTTCTACCCTTGTAGGTTACATATCTCTTCTCCCGAGCTGCTTTCAGGATTTTCTCTTTGTCTATGAGACTCGTAAGTTTCACTATTAGATGTCGGGGTGTTGACCTATTTTTATTGATTTTGAGAGGGGTTCTCTGTGCTTCCTGGATTTTCATGCCTGTTTCCTTCCCCAAATGAGGGAAGTTCTCTGCTATAATTTGCTCCATTATACCTTCTGCCCCTCTCTCTCTTTCTTCTTCTTCTGGGATCCCAATTATTCTAATGTTGTTTCGTCTTATGGTATCGCTTATCTCTCGAATTCTGCCCTCGTGATCCAGTAGTTGTTTCTCTCTCTTTTTCTCAGCTTCTTTATTTTCCATCATTTCATCTTCTATATTACTGATTCTCTCTTCTGCCTCATTTATTCTAGCAGTTAGTGCCCCCATTTTTGATTGCACCTCATTAATAGCCTTTTTGATTTCTACTTGGTTGGATTTTAGTTCTTTTACTTCTCCAGAAAGGGTTTCTCTAATAACTTCCATATTTTTTTCAAGCCCAGCTAGTATCTTTAAAGTGATGATTCTGAACTCTAGATCTGACATTGTACTAATGTCCGTATTGAGTAGGTCCCTGGCAGTCGGTACTACCTCTTGTTCTTTTTGTTGAGGTGATTTTTTCCGTCTTGTCATTTTGTGCAGAGGAGAATAGATTAATGAGAGAACAAAATGCTAGCAGAGTAACAACGTCCGCAGAAAATATACTCTAAACAAATCAGAAAAAACCTGAAGCAGTGGGAAAAGAAAGGGAAAGAGAGAAAAAAGAAATAGAAAAAAAAGAAAAAGATAAAGATAAAAACAAAAACAAACAAAACAAAACAACAACAACAAAAAAACCAGAATGTGATCAAATATGATCAGTGCCACACA
The DNA here is from genome assembly GCF_002201575.2 of Neomonachus schauinslandi. Classification (NCBI taxonomy): domain Eukaryota; kingdom Metazoa; phylum Chordata; class Mammalia; order Carnivora; family Phocidae; genus Neomonachus; species Neomonachus schauinslandi. The sequence continues at coordinate 5,224 of NW_025409425.1, forward strand.
CTAGATTTGGGGTGTATTTTGGTCTTTTAGAAGAAAGTGCCTCCCAAAATTTTAAAGAAAGAAAAACTTATATATGTACAAAAATAAGGGTTGATATGATGAAGGGATGGAATATGACTGTAAAGATGGAAAGTATAAAAAATTTTATAAAAGGAATTGATAAGAAGTTGTTTGAAAAAAGAAAGAAGAGGATTTAAAAAAAGAAAAAAAAGGGAGAGGATGTGATCAGGCAGGGGAACAGAAAACACCATATTCTAGAGATTTAGGGTATATTTTGATCTGTTAGAAGAAACTATCTCAAAATTTTAAAGAGAGAACAACTTATATATATATAAGCCAAAAATATGGGTAACTACTATGAAGGGATAGAATATGACTCTAAAAATGAAAAATAAAAATGTTTTTTTTTTTAAAAAAAAGGGATTGATAAGATGTTGGTTGAAAAAGGGAAAAAGAAAAATTCAAAAAGAATAAAAAAAGAAAAAAAGACAGTTAAAAAAAAATTAACTTTGAAAGACTACAGAATCATGGTAAAAAAGCCATGAATTCTATGTGCAGTAGTCCCCTAGAGCTGGAGTTCTGCCGTTCTCATTGATGGGTAAACTTGGTCTTGGCTGGCTGTTCTCGCTGATCTTCTGGGGAGGGGCCTGTTGCCGTGGTTTCCAAATGTCTTTGCCGGAGGCAGAATTGCCCCGCCCTTGCCCCCTCCCAGCTAAGTAATCTGCTGGGGTTTGCTCTCCGGGGCTTTTGTTCCCTGCGAGCTTTCCGTACAGCTTTGGAGGCGGAGAGTGAAAATGGCGGCCTCCCAATCTCCGCCCCGGAGGAGCCGAGAACTCGGGGCCCCGCTTCTCAGTGAACCCCCAGAGAAAAGCCGTCAGTCACTCCCGTCTCCCCGGTCTCCAGCCGCACTCCGTGCTCACCCGGCCTGTGACCGCGCGTTTCTATCTCTGGCACCCGATCCCGGGTGGAGTCTCCAAACCCAGCAGATCCCTGCGGCTCCTCCCGGGGGAGGAAGGTGAGTCTCCCCGGATCTGCCGCTTGTTGGGTCCCTGCTGGAGGAGCAGGGGACCGACTGTGCCGCGGATCACGGTCTATGGCCACCCCGAGCTGAGAGCCCGCACCTGGGCTCCGCCTCTGCAGCCGGCTTCCCTGCTCCGATACCTGGGAGCTCTGCCACACTGAGGCACCCCCGGTCTTTCTGTGACCCCGAGGGTCCCGAGACCACACTGTCCCGGAGGGTTCCACCCCCCGCTTAGCCACCAGAGTGACGTCCCTCAGTGGAGCAGACTTTTAAAAGTTCCGATTTTGTGCTCCACGGCTCTATCACTTGCCAGAAGCGGCCGCCGGAGGCCCCTCCCCCGCCGTCTATCCTCCCGAATATCGCCTCGGATTCACTTCTCCGCACGTCCTACCTTCCAGAAAGTGGTCGCTTTTCTGATGAGAGAGTTGTTGCTCTTCTTTTCTTCGACCTCCTGTTGAGTTTGTAGGTGTTCAGAATGGTTTGAACCCTATCCAGCTGAATTCCTGAGACCAGACGAAATCCAGGTCTCCTACTCCTCCGCCATCTTGCTCCGCCCTCTAAGTAGTAGTATATTCTTCCATCAGAAATAGATTGTGTCTGATTGTCTTCTTTTGTGATGTTATCATTTGTGATGATTGATACCTATATTTCTTTTTCCATGATAGGTTTATTAAAGTGAATTTAATTTTTCTTAAAAATGTGGATTGTAAATAATCCTTATTTTATATATAAAACAACATGTTTAAAGAAATGCATTTATTGGAATCAGCTATTCTCATTCAGAGTTAATAATCCATCAGAGCTAAGTTTAAATATAACTTTAATATACTGAGTTTAATGAATAAACTTTGCCAAAAGTGCAATGATTATCAGTTTCTGAGTTTTCTATTCTGTTCCATTGACCTGTGTGTCTGTTTTTATGCCAGTACCATAGTGTTTTGAGGACTACAGCTTTGTAATGTAGCTTTAAGTCTGGGAGTGTGGTGACTCCAGCTCTCTTTTACTTTCTCCAGACTGTTTTGGGTATTTAGAGTCTTTTATGATTCTGTATGAATTTTAGGACTGTCTTCTGTTTCTTTGAATAATGCCATTGGTATTCAGATAGGGATTTCATGCCATCTGTCGATTGCTGTGGCTTAGATGGAGATGTTATCATTATTAACTCTTCCAGTTAATGAGCGTGGCGTGTGGTTCCATTTATTTGTGTGATCTTCCAAATCTTGGTTCCATACATTCCACCTGCCCCCCGCAACATACACATGTTTTTCCTTTCTTTTCCACCATGTGTTTAGTGTATCAGGGGTCTGTCACTCTTGGTTACTTTTATTCCGAGATTTTTTTCTCGATGCAATTGTAAATGGCATCGGTCTCTTCATTTCTCTTAGCGAAAGTTTGTCATCAGTATATAGAAATGCAACAAGTTGGGGCGCCTGGGTGGCTCAGTCAGTTAAGCATCTGATTTTGGCTCAGGTCATGATTCCGGGGCCCTGGGATCGAGATCTGCATCGGGCTCCCTGCTCAGCGGGGGAGTCTGCTTCTCCCTCTCCGTCTGATGCTCACCCTGCTTGTGCTCTCTCTCTCTCTGTCAAATAAATAAATAAATAAAAATCTTAAAAAAAAAAAAAAAAGAAATGCATCAGGTTTCTGTATATTGAGTTTGTATCCTGCAGCTTTCCTGAATTTGTTTATCCTAACAGTTTATCGGTGGAATATTCAGGGATTTCTATATATAGTATCATGTCCTTTGCAAATAGTGACAGTTTTCCTATTTGAATTTCCTATCTTTCTTTTTGTTTTTTTATCTAGATGCTTTGGCTAGGCCTTTCAATGCTATGTTGAATGAAAGTGATGAGAGTGGGCATCTTTCTGTTGTTCTTGATCTTAGTGGAAAGTTTTCAGCTTTTCACCCTTGAGTATGTCAGCCGTGGGCTTTTCATACAGGGACTTTGTTGTGTTGAGGTATGTGCCCTCTGTACCCAGATGGTTTAGAGTTTTTTTTTTTTTAAAGATTTTATTTATTTATTTGAGAGAGAGCATGAGAGGGGGGAGGGTCAGAGGGAGAAGCAGGCTCCCCGCTGAGCAGGGAGCCCGATGCGGGACTCGATCCAGGGATTCCAGGATCATGACCTGAGCTGAAGGCAGTGGCTTAACCAACTGAGCCACCCAGGTGCCCCAGGTTTAGAGTTTTTATCATAAATGCATATTGAATCTTGTCAAGTGTTGTTTCTGCATCTATTGTAACAATAATATAAATTTTATCTTTTATTTTGTTAAGGTGGTGTATCCCATTGTTCAATGTGCAGATGTGGAATCACCCTTGCATCCCTGGAATAAATCCCACTTGATCGTGTTGTGTGATTCTCCTGATGTATTGTTCCATTCAATTTGCTGATAATTGGTTGAGGATTTTTGCATCTATGTTTAAGAGGGATATTGGCCTTTCCCTTTTTTTTTTTTTTTAAAGAATATATTGTCAGGGAGAGAGAGAGAGAGCGCAGAAGCAGGGGCAGTGGCAGGCAGAGGGAGAGGGAGAGGGAGAAGCAGGCTCCCCTCTGAGCACAGAGCCTGATGTGACGCTCGATCCTAGGACCCCAGGATCATGACCTGAGCTGAAGGCAGACGCTTAGCTGACTGAGTCACTCAGGTGCCCTGGCGTTTCCTTTTCTTGTAGCATTCTTGTGTTGTTTTGGTAGCAGGGTAATGTTGGGTTCATAAATGAGTTTGGACATATGGCCTCCTTTCCTATTTTTTGAAGAGTTTGAGAGGAGTTGGTATTAAATGTTGTATTGTCTGGTTGAACTCCTCAGTGAAACTGTCTGGTCTTGGACATTTGTTTGTTGGGAGGTTTTTGATTATCGAATCTTTTTCTTAGTGATCAGTCTGTTCAGATATGTTTCCTTCATGGGTCAGTCTTTCTAGGTTTTTGGTAGGAACTTATCTGTTTCTTCTAGGTTGTCCAATGTGTTGGCCTCCACTTGCTCATAGCAGTCTCTATCGATCCTGTACATTTTTGTGTTATTCATTGTCATGGCTCATCTCGCTTTCCTTTTTTGTTTTTTAATTTTTCACATTTTTAAAAATTCAATTAGTGAAGGTATAGTACATCATTACTTTTTGATGTAATGTTCAACGATACATTAGTTGAGTGTAATACCCAGTGGTCATCACCACACGTGCACCCTCTTTAATGCCCATCACCCAGTTACCCCATCTCCCTACCCACCTCCCTTCCCGCAACCTTCATTTTGTTTCCCAGAGTCAAGAGTCTCATGTGGTTTGTCTCCCTCTCTGATTTCTTCCCATTCAGGTTTCCCTCCGTGTCCCTATGATCCTTTGTGCTATTCCTTATATTCCACATATGAGTGAAACGGTAGGATAATTGTCTTTCTCCGCTTGACTCATTTCACCCAGCACAACACCCTCCAGTTCCATCCATGTCAATGCAAATGGTAGGTATTTATCTTTTTGATGGTGAGTAATATTCCATTGTATATACAGACCACATCTTCTTTATCCATTCATCTGTTGAAGGACATCTCGGCTCCTTCCACATTTAGGGTATTGTGGACATTGCTGCCAGGAATATTGGGGTGAAGGTGTCTCTTCTTTTCACTACCTCTGTTATCTATGGGGTAAATACTGAGTAGTGCAATTGGTGGGTCGTAGGGTAGCTCCATTTTTAACGTCTGGAGGAACTTCCATACTGTTTTTCGGAGTGGCTGCACGAGCTTGCATTCCCACCAACAGTGTAAGAGGGTTCCCCTTTCTCCACATCCTCGCCAATATCTGTCATTCCCTGTCTTGTTAATTGTAGGCATTCTTACTGGTGTAAGGTGGTATCTCCTTGTGATTTTGATTTGTATTTCCCTGATGGCAAGTGATGTGGAGTATTTTTTCATGTGTCTGTTGGCCATTTGCATGTCTTCTTTGGAGAAGTGTCTGTTCATGTGTCCTGCTTATTTCTTGAGTGGATTGTTTTTTGGGTGTTGAGTTTGAAAAGTTCTTTATAGATCTTGGATACTAGCCCTTTTTCTGATATGTCATGTGCAAATATCTCCTCCGATTCTGTAGGTTGCCTTTTAGTTTTGTTGATTGTGTCGTTTGCTGTGCAGAAGCTTTTTATTTTGATGAAGTCTCCAAAGTTCCTTTTTGGTTTTGTTTCTCTTGCCTGTAGAGACGTGTCTTACAAGAAGTTGCTGTGTCCAAGGTCGAAGAGGTTGCTGTCTGTGTTCTCTGTGATTTTGATGTGAGACAGGAATCAATCATCTTTGTTTCACGATTGTATTTGAGCCCTCTGTCTTTCTTGGTGAGCGTAGCTAAAAGTTTGTGCATTTTGTTTATCTTTTCGAAAAAGGCAGCTCTCATTTTCATTGATGTTTTCTCTTTTTAGTGTCTATTGGATTTATTTCCACTTTTTTTTTTGTTATTTCCTTATCTGTACTAATTTGGTTTTTTTTTTCCCCCTACTTCTTTCCCATGTAAACTTAGGTTGTTTATTTGAGAGCTTTCCTGTGTATTGATGAAGACCTGAATTTCTATGAACTTCCCTCTTAGAAGTACTTTGGCTGCATCCCATAAGCTTTTGTAGGTTCTTTTTCATTTGTCTCAAGGTACTTTTAAAATTTCTTTTGATTTCTTGTTTGAACGTTGGCTGTTCAGTAGCATGTTGTTAAATCTCCACATAGTTTTGAGTGTCCCATTTTTTCTCGTGACTGATTTCTAGTTTCATAATCATTCATTGTGGTTGAACAAGATTTGAACGAGAAGGTGAAGGGAGCATGCAGATTCAAGGTTTGTTTCTTGGGGTTTTTGTGAGGGCAGACCACGAGTTCTGTGGGGAGAGAGGAAGGGTTTGTGAGATTGGGGGGGGGGTTAACCCTTGTTAGAATTAGTGAATTCTACCATGCAGGCTGTGTACCACCGTTTCCACCGTAGTCCTGATGGACTTGTAGTTCATTAGAAACATTTTTCTAGGAGGTGCAGGGGTGGCCTTCTCCAACAGAAAGGTATCATGTGGGTTCATGGCACAGCCCCAGGTCAGCCATCAGGATGTATGGTATTGTGGGGGTCAGAAGCGCGCTTTGTGTTGGAAGTGACAGACACAGGGCATGGTGAGCTTCATGACAGTAGCTGAGGTCTGAGTGATCCACTGGGTGTTGGCGGTGGGTGGGGTAGTGGGGTCTGTGAATCTGTCTTCTCGGATCCTGTGGAATTCGGGGACACCGTCCTGTGTGTCGAGTTGTGTGGAGACAGGTAGACGACAGTCTCTGGCCAGGCACGAGGGTCGCACTGGACCGCCCCCGGAGGGGCAGTGTGCGGTGGAAGCCACTGTTTGGTTTCCATGAAAACTGGGGTCTGTGACTATGATTCCTAGAAGCAGCATGAGGAGAGAAGGGTGGTGGTGGTGCCAACTTCCTGGGGTTGTGGTCAGGACTAGTCTGGAGCCCACTGAAGTCAGCCACGCCTGGCACAGAAGGCGCCCAGTCACTGTAGCTATGGGCACTGTGCCCTTGGCACTTTAACGCGGGCCGGCTCTCATGCTGCCGCCTCCTGCTTTTCATCTTCATGGTCGTGAGCCTGTGGTGTTGCCACATGGCCTCTGGGGTATTGCCCTCCCTCCATCTGGCCCTCCTCCCTCGTGCCCTGTGCGACCCGATGCCAGGGTTGTGTTCTCGAGAGGCAGCCCCGTGAGTCCCGTGATGGATCACCTCTATGGATTCCTTGTGAGGCGAGGACAATGCCCTGCCCTGGAAGGGGGCTGCAGGTCCCCCGTCAGGAGAGCCACGTCTCCCTTTTCAGCCTGGCCTGCCCTCCCCTCAGTCTTCCTCATGGGAGCTCTCCCCACTTCCTGAGCTGACAGCTCTGAGTTTAAAAATGAACATTGTGTTATATTTCTCAATGCCTTAGTTCATGCATGGCATGGTTTTCAATCCTGTTAGTAGGTTTTCAGCAGTCCCGGAGGGCTGTCTGCTCAAGGAGGGGATGACCTGGGAGGGGCAGCGTTCATTCCCACCTCCCTCAGCATGTCCCTGAGTCCTGGAGCCAGCTGTCCCCGTGAGGGCGGAGGGACCCGCAGGGTCTGTGTCAGCTGTGGAGACTGATGTGCGGCAGGAGAGGTGGGTAGCTGGCACGGGGCAGGGGCAGGCAGTTTCTCCTTCTCATTCCTTCCCACTCTCCCTCCCAGAGGTAGCTCAGAGCAGCCTCCAAGCCCTGCATGTCGAGATCCCTTGACCCGTGCCTCCTGCCTTCAGCTGGTGAGCTTGGTGGTTTCCCATTGCTTCTGCTTCCCATAGAGGCTCCCACGGCAGTTCGTGGATCAGGGGAGGGGTCGTACTCTTGTCTATACTTGGTCGTCTTCCTGTCCCTCACCGAGTCGTCCTACTTTTGCATCTTCCATGTATGGGCTTGGAAGCAAGGCCATCCACAGGAAAGCTATGAGCCACACGGATTCAGGTAATGAGCATTGAATTAGAGATCCAGGATATATCAGAAACCTGCTCTGAAACCTTTGGCACACTATGTGACCATGTCACTCCAAAAGAGAAACAGTAATAGCTTTCTGGATTGGGAAGTGGCATCTGTCTGTACTTACACTCTTGAGTGCATTGGTGCTGAGTCTGGAGAGAAAGGGACCATGGCTCCCGTGGGGTAGGATTAATAGGTAAAGTGTAAGAACTCAGTGAAATTTGAAATCAAGGCATAGAATGAATAAATATTGTGGAGTAAATAGTCCCGAGTAGGGCTGATGAACATTGTACAGGAAAAGATTTTTCGAAGAGGAACTGAAAGGAAAATCTTTTAAAAATTTATTTTAATTTCAGTAGAGTTAACATACAGTGTTCTTTTAGTTTCAGGTGTACAATAGAGTCATTCAGTAATTGTATATATTACACAGTGCTCATCAAAAAAAGTGTACTCTTAATCCTCTTTATCTATTTCACTCATCCGTCCATGCACCTCCAGTCTGGTAACCATGAGTTCTTTATTGTTAAGAGTGTGTATTATGGTTTGTCTCTTTTCTCCTTTATTTATGTGTGTTTCGTACATTCCCCATAAGGGTGACATCGTATGGTATTTGTCTTTCTGTGACTGATGTCACTTCGGATAATATCCTCTAGCTCCATCCATGTGGCTGCAAATGGCAAGATTTTATTGTTTTTTTTATGGATGAATTAGTATTCCATCGTGTGTGTGTGTGTGCGCGCGTGTGTGTGCAGGCGTGTATGTGTATACACACATCTATCATCTCATTCATCAGTTTATCAACTGACCCTTGGGTTGTTTCCATATCATGATATTGTAAATAATGTAAGAATCATAGGGGTGTATGTATCCTTTTGAGTTATTATTTTCGTATTTGTTGGGTAAACACCCAGTCGTGTGAGTGCTGGACCGTAGGGTAGGTCTAGATTTAATTTTTTGAGGAACCTCCATGCAGTTTTCCATGGTGGCTGCAACAGTTTGCAGTCCCACCCACAGTGCACGAGGGTTCCCCTTTCTCCACATCGTCGCAACACTTGTTTCTTACGCTGTTGATGTTAGGCATTCTGACAGTATGAGGTAATATCTCATTGAACTTTGGATTTGCATTTTCCCGATGATGGGTGATGATGAGCAGCTTTTCATATGACTGTTGGCGATCTCTGTTTCTTCTTTGGAGAAATGTCTGCTCATGTGTTGTGCCTATTTTTTAACTGGATTATTTGTTTTTTGGGTGTTGAGTTGTTTCAGTTCTATACACTTTGGGCACTATCCCTTTATGGCATATAAGATTTGCAAATATATTCTCCCATTCGGTAGGTTGTTTTCTTATTATTAAGTTTTCATTGCTCTTCTGCTGTGTGGGAAGTTTTCATTTGGATGTAGTCCCAGTAGCTCATTTTTGCTTTCGTTTCCTTAGCCTTAGGAGATACGTCTAGAAAAATGTTGGTATGGTCTATGTCAGAGAAGTTACTGTTTGCGCTCTTTTGTAGGATTTGTATGGTTTCAGGAGTCACGTTGCTGTCTTGAAACTAATTTGAGTGTGTGTGTATGGGTGTAAGGAAGTGGTTTAATTTCATTCTTTTGTGCATAGCTGTTCAGTTTTGTCAACACCATTTGCTGTGGAGGCTGTCTTTTTTCTTTTCGATATTCTTGCCTGGTTTGTGGAAGATTAATTGATTCCATAATTGTGGGTTTATGTCTGAGCTTTTGTCGTGTTCCCTTGGTCACTGTGTCAATTTTTGTGCCAGTACCGTACTGTTAGGATGGCTCCAGCTTTGTAGTCTAATTTGAAATGTGGTACGGTGAGTCCTCCAGCTTTGTTTTTCTTCTCCAGATTGCATTGTCTGTTCATTATCCTTTGTGGTTCTATATAAAATTTTAGGATTGAGGTTTTTTTTTTAAATTTAAATTCAATGAGCCAAGGTATAGTATATCCGTCGTTTCAGATGCAGTGTTCATTATGGTATCAGTTGTGTATAATACGTATTGGTCATTGCATCACGTGGCCTCCTTTATGCCCATCACCCAGTCCTTCCATCCACCTCCCCTCAATCAACCCTCCTTTTGTTGCTATAGTTAAGAGTCTCTCATGGTTTTTCTTCTTCTCTGATGATTTCCCATTGAGTTATCCCTCCCGTTTAATAAGGTCCTCTGTGCTGTTTCTTTTATTTCCTCAGTGAAATCATATGAAAGTTGTTTTTTTCTGATAGTTTTAGTTCACTGAGCATAATACCGTCTAGTTGTATGCAGGTCGATGTGATGCTAAGTATTCATCCTTTCTGATGGTTGAATCATATTCCATTGTATACATGTCATACATCTTGTTATGCATTCATCCGTCCGTGGATATCTGGGCTCTTCCACAGTTTCGTTATAGTGGACATTGGTGCTGTGAACATTGTGGTGCAGGTGTCCCTTGTTTGCACTGTATATATGTATCTTTTTGGGGAAATAGCCAGTAGTCCAATTGGTGGGTCATAGGGCAGCTCTATGTTTAATTTTTGAGGAACCTTCCTATTGTTTTTCAGAGTGGCTGTACCAGTTTGCATTCGCAGTAATTGTGTAAGAGGGTTCTGCTTCATCCCGATCCCCACCAACATTTGTTGTTTCCTGTGTTGTTCATTTTAGCCATTCCGTGTGGCGTGTTGGGGTAACGTATTGTGGTTTAGATTTGTATTTCCCCGAAGCCAAGTGATATGGAGTATTATCCAAGCATCTGTTAGTCAATAGTATGTCATCGTTGGAGAAATGTCTGTGCATGTTTTCACCCATGTGTATATCTGAGGTTGGGTAAAGGTCTTGAAGCTTGGAAGATGTGATCGGCCAGAAGGGTGGAGACCTTCACAGGTGAGTCAAGGTGAGGGGGGTTAGGGTTAGGGTTGGGGTTGGGGTTGGGGTTAGGGTTAGGGTACGGGTTAGGGCACGGGTTAGGGTACGGGTTAGGGTACGGGTTAGGGGTTAGGGCACGGGTACGGGTTAGGGTTAGGGTACGGGTTAGGGTTAGGGTACGGGTTAGGGTTAGGGTACCCTAACCCGTACCCTAACCCTAACCC
>NW_025409426.1:0-15648 GCF_002201575.2 Neomonachus schauinslandi
TCTCCTGGGCTCTCTGTTCGATTCCATTCACCTGTAGGTCTGAGTGCCCTACTGTTTTGATTATTAGAGTTTCATAGTAGAGTTTGAAATCAGGCAATGTGATACCTCCGTGGAGGCTGCAGTTTTCAACTGGCCAGAGTCAGAACCCGTTTGGACCCACTCTGGATGGGGTCCCGGGCCTGACCAGCAGTAAAGCCTCCCCGTGTGTCTTGCTGGAAGATGCCCTACCCAGCCTGTCTGGCTCTGTCCTGGCAAGATTGGTTTCTCTATCTCTGCCCTCAAGGGAAAACTGTGTAATTAGAGTTTGGAATGAGGCAGGTGGCCTTGTGCCCCCAGAAGCCTGCTCTGGTGACCAGCCTCTCCCGTTTCTTGCCCTGTTGATGCACAGCGTGTGCATGTGCAGTAAGAACCCCATCAGCCAGGCTTGGGCAGGCCTAGGTAGCTCAGGCTGCCTCCCAACCACCTGCATACCTTCCAGGGTAGAGGGAGTCAACCCTCCAAATTTTTCGGAAGCAGCTTTTAAGTGGTGACAGTCAGCCTGATGGGGCCAAGGCTTCCCACACTCAGTATTCCCAGGTGTCTCATATGGGGCCGGGGCTGCTTTTGTCAGTTGCCTGCTCCATCCTGGCAAAGCAGTGCAGATACTCGTGGTTCTGCTGTAGGGGAAAAGATGAGCATTTGTGTAGCTTTAGTGCTTGGATGTCGGCGTATGTCAAGTACCCCGTCGATCTCATGATTAATTTTGGTGTGTGGGCCCCACCACCCTGGTGACCAGGGACCAGCCCCAGCTCGAGGGGCCTGAAGTGCGCTCAGTGCCTCGGGTGAGCTGAAAGGAGAGCGCTGCACATGCGCCAGCTTGGGGCAGAGTAGCCAGTGATGTGGAACAGGACAAGCGTGGGGAGAGTTCGCCTGAATGCAGGGCTTGAGGTTCCTTGACTATGACCCTGTAGCATCCAGTCAGGACGAGAGTGACCTGGGGGCAGCGAGAACAGGATCAGCAGTCAGCAGGACTGAGAGTCTAGACAGGCTTTGAAACACAAGGGAGTCCCCCAACAGAAGGGGGATCCTGTGATGCCTTGGGTTCTTCCAGGTCAGAAGGCCATAGTGGGCCCCGTGATCCCAGGCCCACCCAGACTCGAGGGAGGGCTGGGCTGCACAGTGCAGGTCCTGATCCAGGCAGCCTGTTCTGGGCTCCCACAGTTGGGGCTCCCCGAAACCTCCTCAATGCTCCCCAAGGCCAGAGGTTGGGATGCAGGTGGTGGGAAGTAAGGTCTTCTCCTTGGGGAGACTCAGAGCCTCCTACTACAGCTTGATGAAGGGAGGGAACGTTCTTCTCTACCCGCAAGGTCTTAGCAGGACTCAGAATTAAAATGGCATGAGTCAGGTTAATAGGACAGTGATTGGGGGCCCACTAATGCAACTGAGAACCAAAGAAGGGACCAAGGCAGGCAGTTTTACCCATTTTAGACAAAGTGACAATAAATCTGTGAGGCATTGACCGGACAAAGAACCCTGAGCTTTGGGAGCTTGGATTAGTAAGGAAGTCTAGACAGAGTTTGGGCTGGAGCAGTACATGGTAAAAAGTAACAGGGGTTGTTTCTAAAGCCTTTTGGGCTCTAAATTCCCCAGCTCTGGGGATAAGGCAGTGTCTTCACGTCCTCCTTCAGAGAGGGTACCTGTTCCATGCGAGATGTATTTCCTGCTTTCAGGGGAAGGTCTAAGTGTCCTTGCACAGGCTGAGTCCTAAGTGACTTGTACGGAAAATATTCAGTATGCCAGGGGCACCTGGCTGGCTCAGTCAGTGGAGTGTGGGACTCTGCATCTTGTGGTCATGAGTTTGAGACCCAGGTAGGGTGTAGGGATTGACATGAAAAATGCACACCATAAATGTACGATAGTGTGACTTTCCCTAGGAATGGGTATGCTACTGACCCAAATGATTATATTAAGAGAGTAGTAATATAAGTGAAAAATTTCCATGATTTGAAGAGATAAACAAGAAAATACAATGCAAATACAGTATCTTTGAAATATTTTATATTGTCTTATTATACAACACATCAATCAGACATGAAATTTTATCTGAAATGAATTTTTATCAAATCAATATTTTTAGCAAATGAATTTTTATCAAAGGTTTTTTTCTAGACTAAGAGACAACACAGTATATAACACAGATGCATGCACATACACAGGTATATACATGCACACGCAGAACAGAGCTTAGCACTTAGTCATTACATAGGGACAACCATTATTACTGTTGTTTTTATTGTTTCTAAAATTGCAGTATTAGTATTTCTAAAATTATTTTAGTTTATTTTTTATTAATTTTTCATTATGTTCAGTTAGCCAACATACTTTATATTTTAAATAAGCATTTAAACTACTATATTCTAGAAAGAGAGAGTAGTATTCAGGATATGAGAGTATATAACCGAGTAAAGAAATACAATTCGATGTTGTGAGTCAGAAGCAGATTGTGTACTCTGCCTGGTGAAACTGGTCCATGAGGTTCTCTGGGGGAAGTGGACTTGCAGTTTGCTGAATGACAGCGTGTGGTTTGTTTCCCACCCACATACACAAACACAGGCATGTGTGGAGAGCTAAGCAATGCTCCTTATTATGAAATCAATCCGCTGAGCTGCTCACAATTTCATTCTATACTAGCTAATTGACATTATAATGAACGAACAATTTTGTTTTTGTCCTTTTGATTTTTCAGGTCACCGAATCATACACCAAAGAATTGTTGCATGGCCAACTTGTATCTATTCGTTGTTGCTGCCATGCCAGTTTAAGGGAGTCCTGTGAGTAGACTCTCACAGTGACATCAACGTCACCATGCCTAACAATGAACTGCCAAAGTCCCCTGAAGCATGTATCACCATTGGTACCACCATTTACAACAGCCCGAGCCAGAAATCAGAAAAAAAAAAAAAAAAAAGTTATCCCAACTTTTCTTTATCTCTGCACTCCTCCATATAAAAATCACCATCTCTTACCAAGTCTCCTGACATAAATGTCTCCCATGGTTATTCCTCCTCATGGTGCTACAGTCCATGGTCGTCATGGTGACTCTAAAGCATCTATTCTATCCTTTGTTAGTAGAATGTCTAGATCTGTATGGGTTCAGTACTGTCCACAAACGATCACACACTTCACAGCTCTTTTTGAAGTCAGAAGAGTGTGGCCGATGAAGTCAGTTTCAGACAATGACAATGGCAGAGTTTTGGGACTGGAAGCACACTTTTCTCACTCCTTTGGCCTGTGAGTTACATCTACAGGTGATGATGTGTGGTCCTACATTCTTTCTGAAAGATCTGTACATGAGATAAAACCCGGGAGTTTAGGAGCCAATTTATTATTCACAATAATGTGTGAATATTAATGAAAAGTAACTCACCAAATTGTTAAAAAAATAATTTGGGAAGGGAAAAGGCAAGACATTTCCGTGATGTGTTCTTGCTCTCCTTAGCATTCGTATTGGGTCATACATTTTTTTGGATAATGGATCTAGGATAATTCCAGTGTGTTTTATTCAAAATGCATAACACATCCTTTTATGACATAGAATTTCAAAGAATTATAATATTGTAAAGATAATTCAAGTAAATGTCTGCCTCCAATTTCTCCCCCTATGAGTACACTTTTTGTCTAGTCTAGTTTATTCTATCTGGAACACTGTTTTGAGCATGCAGAAAATCGGCTAGATTACACTGAATGCACATTCCATTCTATATACGTTAAAAATAATAATCAGACAAACAAGCAACAACAAAATCTCCCTATCTCTAGTCCCCATTTCCATTGAAACTAGAGTAATTATATTTACATGACATTGTCTTTCTTGCATCTTTGCCACACTCATATTCTTTCTTCCACATAAACAGTTTTCCCACCATTTCTAACCCCTTTAAAGTCTCCCAAAATCTAGGGGTTGATGTAAACATATCCTTCCATGGAGACTTCCGTGCTCTCTTTAGACCATTCTTCCTCGCTTCTCTTTCTTGCATAGAACTGGGCAGCTCTGTCAGAGCATCTGCTTTCATCTATAGCTGCATTGTCTGAGTTTATGTTTGCTCTATGCACCCTGAATGTGACCTACTCATCTCTTTCTTCCCTAGCCCCTAATGTCTCCCAAGGGCCCTCTTCTCTCACTTCATTAATGTTACCAATTTCATACCACCGAGGACAGAGCCTTGTTGATGTATTACTTCACACCTAACACACTGGGCTCACTTGCCTCCCAGAGGCTACCATGAGGCCCCTCCTCATTGGTGCCTAGCCATTGCCCACACCATTCACATATCGGCCTCAATGTCACTGCTTCCAGAATGACAGAGGCATGGTGTGATGCCCCAATCCAGAAATTTGCTTTAAAGTAGCTGAGAGTTTGCAAGGACAAGGGGGATAAATGATTTGGGAGGACCAAGGAAAAGCAGGGAGGATACCTACCCCGTTGGAAGCCTGTGTCATGTAGCTTCTGGAGGAGAAAATAGCTACTCTTTGATGGGTGACATGGGCTGCCATATTCCCAGAGGACAGCTGGGGAGGGAAATGAAGGGAACAGGAGGAAACTGTGTGGAGAGGGGTGGGGGCATTGAGACAGACAGGCATTCCTCAGGATAGAGCACAAAAAATCCTGGTGTCAGAGACAGAAAGGAGATAGTCTATTTCAGGGGGATTAAATAAAGTGAGATGAAACATTTGTTAAAGAAAAAAAATCCTGCCTTTCTGAACCCTTCCCCATTATACCTTCTATTCTTAGCATATTGTATTCCCATTTTTCAAAGCCTGAGAGCATATTGTCTGTTCAGGGAACTGTGTGTGGTCTGCCTCTTACATTAGATACCAGCGTTAGAGAAGGCCACTAGGCTGACCTCACTTGCTGCAGCATGGAGAGTCTCCTGGGTGTTTGTGGAGTCAACGAATGAACCTTCTTATCCCACAGACAGCCTACTACAGAGAGGCAGATAAGAAGATGGAATTGTTTTATAGGAGCGATTATGCTTATTTTTATTCCTGATAGGTTCATAAGTCAATTAAATGATTATTGATAAACTAAATATGAAAGTAAAAGTAACAAGGGGCACCTGAGTGGCAGCAGGTTGAGCTTCTGACTCTTGATTTTAGCTCAGGTCACGATCTCAGGGTCATGGGATCAGCCCCCTATCAGGCTCCATGCTCAGCTTGGAATCTGCTTGTCCCTCTTCCTCTGCTCTTCCCCCGCTCATGCTCTCTGACTCTCTCTCAAATAAATAAATAAATAAATAAATAAATAAATAAATAAATAAATAAATAAATAAATAAATAAATAAATAAATAAATAAATAAATAAATAAAATCTTAAAAAAAGTAAATGTAACAAAGCATAGTTAATTTACAGTTCTTACACATCATTATTATGACAGCTATACGTTAATGAGGTAATATAATTGACATAGAGTGTTATATTAGTGTCAGATGTACAGCATAGTGATTCAACACTTCCATACATCACCTAATGCTCATCTCAAGTGCACTCCTTAATCCCCGGCACCTATTTTATCCATTGCCCCTCCAACCTCACTCTAGGAAGCATCAGTTTGTTTCTCTAGAGTTAAGAGTCTGTTTCTTGTTTTTTTGCTCTATTTTTTTCCCTTTGCTTATTTGTTTTGTTTATTAAATTCCACGTATGAGTGAAATCATATGGTATTTGTCTTTGACTTACTTCATTTAGCAAAATACTCTCTGGCTCCATCCATGTTGTTGCAAATGACAAAATTGTATTTTTTATTTATGGCTGAATAATTCTTTTTTATGGCTGATTATCTATCTATCTATTATCTATCTATCTATATCTATCTATCATCTATCATCTATTTATTATCTATCTGTGGCTGATCTCTCCACAATATAAATTAGGTGTTATAATCCCTACTATTATTTTATTTAAAATTAGTTCCTTAAGTATGTTATTAATTATTTTATATATTTGTTGCTCCCATGTTGAGTGCATAAATATTTACAATTGTTAGGTCTTCTTGTTGATTGTCCCCTTTATTATGATATAGTATGCTTCTTTATCTCTGGTTACATTCTTTGATATAAATTCTAATTGTCCAATATCTGCGTTACTACTCTGGCTTTCTTCTGATATCCAGGTGCTTGGTAAGTATTTCTCTATCCTTTCATTCTCTATCTGCAGGTGTCTTTGGATCTAACATTAGTCTTTTGTAGTCAGCATATACATGGGTCTTGTTTTATTATCCATTCTGACAACCTATGTCTTTTGATTGGAGCCTTTATCCATTACATTCAAAGTCATTATTGATATGTATTTATAGCCATTTCATTACTTCTTTTGTAATTTTTTTTTTCTGGAGGTTTTCTCTGATCTATTATGGTCTTTGACACTTTTGGTCTCTCCTGTCCACTCAGAGTCCCCTTTACTATTTCTTGAAGGGCTGGTTTAGTTGTCAGGTACTTCTTTAGTTTTTGTTTGTCTTGGAAACTCTTTATTTGTCTTTCTAGTCTGAATGACTGTCTTCCTGTGTACAGTATTCTTCGCTGCAGATTTTTCCCATTCAGTACTTTGAATATATCATACCACTTCCTTTTGGCTTGCCATGGTTCTGTTGAAAAATCTGCAGCTAGGGTTATGGGTCTTCCTTGTAAGTTAATGACCTCTTTTGTCTTGCTGCTTTTAAGATTTTTTAATTGCTATGTTTTGCAAATTTATTCACAATATGTCTTGATTACAATATGTTTTGTTGATTTTGGTGGGAGTTCTCTGTGCCTCCTGAATCTAGATGTCTGTATCCTTTCCCACTTTAAGGAAGTTTTCAGCTATTATTTCTTCAGATGAATGTTCTGCCCCCCTTTCTCTCTCCTCTTCTTCTGGGACTCCTATAATAGAAATTTTATTACATTTGTCATGCACACAAGGGAGGGAAGGGCAGAAGGAGGACAAGCAGACTCCCCGCTGAATGGGGAGCCCAGCACAGGGTTCAATCCCAGGACCCTGAGATTATGCCTGAACCAAAGGTAGATGCTTAACCAACTGAGCCACCCAGGTGCCTCTCTATTGACCATTTTTAAATCAGATTGTTTTGTTAATAATTTGTATGAGTTCTTTGTACACATTGAATATTAACCCCTCATCAGATATAGTTTTGAGATTCTCTCCTTCCATTCCTTAGGTTGCTTTCCATTTTGTTAATGCTTTCTTTTGCTGTGCAGGAAAGCTTCTTAGTTTGATGCAGCCCCATATGTTTATATTTTATTTTGTTTCCCTTGCGTTTGAAATCATATCCAAAATAGCATCTCTAGGACCAATGTCAAGGAGAATTCTACCTATGTTTTCTTCTATAAGTTTTATATAAAACAAAACAAAAATGTCTTACATTTAGGTCTTTAATACATTTTAGTTTGATTTTTGTATGTGATATAAACTAGCAATCTAGTTTTAGTACTTTGCATATAGTTGACCAGTTTTCCCACCATGCTTTACTGAAGAGACAGACCTTTCCTTAATGTATATTCTTGCCCTCTTTGTGTAAATTAATCAAACATATATGTGTGAGTTTATTTCTGGGTTGTCTATTCTGTCCCATTGATCTATGTGTCTGTTTTCATGTCAATACCATACTGATTTGAACGGTATAGTTTGTATTATACATTGAAATCAGGGAGCATATGTCTCACTTTTTTCTTTTTCTCAAGATTGTTTTGCCTATTTGAGGTCTTTTGTGTTTCCATGCAAATTTTAGAGTTATTTGTTTTACTTTTCTGTGAAAAATGTGATTGGCATATTGGTAGGGATTTTACTGAATCTCGTTGTTGCCTCACCAGAGGTACTAACCTGCAGATTTCTTTGAGTAGTATGGGCATTTTAACAATATCAATTCTACCAATCTATGAACATGAAATTTCTTTCCATTCATTTGTCATTTATCTACTTACATCAATATCTTATAGTTTCCAATGTACAAGTCTTTTACCTCCTTGTTTAAATTTATTCCTTGAAAAATTATTTCTTGATATTTTATTCATTTTGATATGATTACAAATGGGATTTTCTTGATTTCTCTTTCTAAAAGCTCATTATTATTGTATAAAAACAGAATAAAGGTCGCCTGGATGGCTCAGTGGATTAAGGGTTTGCCTTCAGCTCAGGTCATGATCCTGGAGTCTTGGGATTGAGTCCCACATCAGGTTCCCTGCTCAGCAGGGAGTCTACTTCTCTGCCCCTCCCCTGGCTTGTGCTCTATCTCTTGCTCCTTCAATTGCTCTCAAATAAATAGATCTTTGAAAAAAGCAGAATAGATTTTTATATATTAATTTTATACCTTGTAACATTACTGAACTTATTTATTAGTTCTAACAGTGTCTGGTAGCCATTCACAGTTTCTATGTATATACTATCATATCATCTGCAAATGATAGCACTGCTTCCTCCTTGCTGATTTGCCAATGCCTTTTATATTACCTTTCTTTTAAAAAAAATCTAATTGCTTCAGCTAGGGCTTCTAATTCTATGTTGACTAACAGTGGGGATTGCGGGTATTCTTGTCTTGTTCCTAATATGAGAGTAAAAACTCTCAGCTCTTCACCATTATATTTTAGCAGTTGGTTTGTCATAAATGGCTTCTATTATGTTGATGTACTTCTCCTCTATACACACTTTGTTGAGAATTATAATAAATAGATGTCAAATTTTTTTCAGATTTTTTTTCTAAGTTTATTGAGATAATCAATGGTTTTTATCTTTAATTTTGTAACCGTGATCTATCACATTGACTGATTTATATATGTTGAATCATCCTTGCCTCCCTGGAATAAATACCACTTGAACATGGTATATGACTCTTTTAATGTACTCTTGAATTCAGTTTTTTAGTATTTTGTTGAGGATATTTGCATCTCTGTTCATCTGTGATATATAAATATAAACATATATAATATAAATATAAATAATATATATAATATATATAAAATATTATATCATACATCATATATATCATATATGATATAATATAAAATTATAGTTCACATATATATTTTTCTTTTCTTTTCTTTTCTTTTTTCTCCTGTGGTGTCCTTGCCTAGTTTTGGTATCTGGGTAATGCTAGCCTTGTAAAATGAGCTTGGAAACATTCCAACTGCTCTGAGTTTTTGGAAGATTTTGAGAAGTATAACTATTAGATATTCTTGAATGTTCATAGAATTCACTAGTAAAGCCATCTATTGAACTTTTGTTTGCGGGGAGGTTTTTGATTACTAATTCAATCTCCTTATTAGTAAAATGCAAATTCAGATTTTCTATTTCTTCGTGATTCATTCAGGGAAGATTGTAAATTTCTAGGGATTTATCCATCTTTCTAGGTTGTCTAATTTATTGGCATATAAATCTTCTTGGTAGTCTCTTATGATCCTGTGTATTTCTGTGGCATCATTTGTGCTTTCTTTTGCATTCCTGATGTTAATTATTGGAATGCTTTTATTCTTCTTGAGTCTAGGTAAAGGTTTGTTAATTTTGTTTACCTTATAAAAGAAGCAGCTCTTAGCTTCATTGATTTTTTTGTATTTTCTCTTATTAAAAAAATATTTTATTTTTAAGTAATCTCTACACCCAACATGGGGCTCCAACATGGGATCACCCACCATGGGGTTCCAACATGCGGCACAAACCTGGGATTAAAAGTGACACATTCCACTGACTTAGCCAGCCAGGTGACCTTTATTTTCTTTTTATTATCTATTGTATTTATTTCCAGTCAGATCCTCATTATTTATTTCCTTCAACTAACTTTTTCCTTTGTTTGTTCATATATATATATATATATATATATAAAGAAACTAGAAAATACATATATATTTTCAGGGGGGATTCATTGTTTTTGTTTGTTACAAGCCTGTGTTGCTATTAAATTCCATTAGAACCACGTTTGCTGTATACCATAGATTTTGGTATGCCATATTTTCTGTTTTAAATTGTCTTTTTTTTTAAGTTGTTATTTGTGTTTTTCCATAGAGCTTGTTTGTTCCTCATATAGTTTGTATATTAACCCCTTATTAGTTGATGGTTTGCAAATGTTTTCTTATTCCATAGGTTGCCTTTTACTTTTCTTGGTTGTTTCCATTACTTTGTAGAATCCTTTTAAGTTCACGTAACCTCACTTGTTTATTTTTGGTTTTGTTGCCTGCACTTTGCTGTCATATCAAAAATAGGTCATCAAGACAAATGCCGAAGAGGTATTTCACTATGTTTTCTTCCAAGAGCTTTACAGTTTCAAATCTCACAGTTAATTCTTTAATCCATTTCAATTTAATTTTTATGAGTAATGTGAGCTAAAAGTCTAGTTTCTTTCTTTTACATGTGGATATTCAGTTTTCCAATCACCAATTTTGAAGAGAATATTTTTCCCCATTTGTATATCCTTTTCACCCTTGTAAATGATTGATTTTAAGTATATCTGTGGCTTTATTTCTGGGATCTCTGGTTTCATTGTCTATGTGTCCATTTTTTAAATCTAGTACTACATTGTTTTGATTGCTACTTCTTTTATAATTGATTTGTAATTCAGACTGTGACTCCTCCAGCTTTGTTTTTGTTCAGAGTGCTTTAGATATTTGGAGTCTTTGTGTTCCCTATGAATTTTAGGATTTTTTTTTCTATTTCTTTGACGAATGCATTGAAATCTTGAAGGAATTGCATGCAATCTGAATATAGCTTTTGGTGGATGAATATTGTAACAAATAATCCTTAACTTAAATATTATATTAATTAATTTTAACAACCAATTCTTACAACCAAAGAACATAGGTTCTCTTATCTGTGTCTTTTTCAAATTCTGTTGATCAATTTCTTATAACTTTTAGTGTGGAGCTCTATCACCTCCATGACTAAATTTTTCCTAAGTATTTATTCATTAGATATTATTGTAAATGGATTATTTTCTTAATTTCTCTTTCTGATACTTCATCATTAGTGTATTATTGTATATTGATTTTATATCCTGCAAGTTTACTGAGTTTGTTTATTAGTTCTAACAATTATTTGATAGAGTCTTCTGTGGTTTTCTGGATACAAGATGATATAATCTGTAAAAAGAAGCAAGTTAGATTATTTATTTCTGATTTGAATATCTTTTATTTTTTCCTTGCTTAATTGTTCTGGCTAGAACTCTCAGTACTATACGGAATAGAAATTTTAAGATGATCATTCTTGTGTTGTTTCTGATCTTGGAGAAACAAAGTTTTCAGCATTTTTTTTAATTTTTTTTTATTCTTTAAATCTAAGTTTTCAGCATTTTTAGTATTGATTTATTATGTGTGTTTTTTTTTCTTTCTATAACTAATGTTTGGAGAGTTTTTATCAAGACAATATGTTGCATTTTAACAAATGTTTTTTCCTGCACCTATTGAGAGGATCAATCTGATTTTTATATCATTTTGTTAAATATATGGTTTATCGTGTTTACTGATTTGTATATGTTGAATCATGTTTATATCCCAGGGATAAATCCCACTTGGTCATTGTGTATGATTCTTTTTAATGTGCTCTTGAATTGGGTTTGCTAGTATTTAATTGAGGCTTTTTTGCAACTATCTTTATTAGGGATATTTGCCTGTAGTTTTGTTTTTGTGGTGTCATTTTCTGGCCTTGGCTTAACAGTAACGCTTCCCTGGTAAGATTGGTAAGATTATTTGCAAGTGTTCCCTACTCTTCTTTGATTACTGTTTCAGTCTTCCTGTTCTTTCTTCATTTAGATTTTTTATTTCTTTATGATTCAATCTTTGTAGGTTGGATATTTCTAGGAATTTTTTTTTCTTTTTCTGTTATACAAATTTTTGTAGAGTAACTGTTAATAGAAGTTTCTTATGATTCCTTGTAATTTTGTATTATCTGATGCTATGTCTCCTCTTTCATTTTTAATTTTGTTTATTTGATTTTTGTCCTTGTGTATCTAACAACAACAAAATAATTTTATCTTTTCAAAACCACCTGTTAGTTTACTGCTGTTTTCTATTGCATTTGTGTTCTTGATTGAATTTCTTTCTTTCTTTTTTTTAAGATTTTTATTTATTTGACAGAGAGAGACACAGTGAGAGAGGGAACACAAGCAGGGGGAGTGGGAGAGGGAGAAGCAGGCCTCCCGCGGAGCAGGGAGCCTGATGCGGGGCTCGATCCCAGGACCCTGGGATCATGACCTGAGCCAAAGGCAGACGCTTAACGATGGAGCCATCCAGGCACCCCGATTGCATTTATTTGTGAGGTAATTTTTATTTCTTCTTTCTTCTGGTAACTTGGGGTGAGTATGTTCTTCTCTTGTTAGTTTTTGAGGTATATAAATTTATTTATTTGAAATATTTATTTTTTTATATGTAGGCTTTTAAAAAATATTGTATTTATTTATTTGACAGAGAGAGCACAAGCAGGGGGAGTAGCAGAGGGAGAGGGAGAAAAAGGCTCTCTGCGGAGCAGGGAGCCTGATGTGAGACTTGATCCCAGGACCCTGGGATCATGGGATCATGACCTGAGCTGAAGATAGGGGTTTAATTGACTGAGCCACCCAGGCGCCCCTTAATGTAGACTTTTATTGCAAGAAACTATTCTGTTAGAAATCCTTTTGCTGCATTATGTATATCATATTATATATTATATATACATATACATTATATATAATCTCAAATTATATTTTTGACCCATAGGTTGTTCAGGAGTGTGTTTTTATTTTGTATATTTGTAAATATTGCTTCTGCTATTGACTTCTATTTTCCCACCTATGGGATCAGAAAATATACTTGATACAGTCAGTTCTTATATGAGTTAAAACTTTCTTTATGGCCTAATATATAATATCCTAGAGAATGTTCCATGTGGATTTGAGAAAAAAAATTCTGTATTGTTCTGATGTAGGACTGAAAATTCTTTATATGTCTGTTAGGTCCATTCTGTCTAAAGCATTGTACAAGTCAGTGGTTCCCTTAATGATTTTCTCCCTGGATGATCCACCCATTGCTGAAAATGGGGTTTAAGTCACCTACTCCTATTGTATTGTGTCAATTTCACTCTTCATATCCACTAATATTGGCTTTCCATGTATATCTGTCTGTTTCTATGTTGTGTACATACACACCTCTTTATTATTAGCTACTGACCTTTTTTCTCTTGTGCCAGATTTTGACTTAAAGCATATATTCTCTTATATAAGCATATGTTTTCCTGCTATGTTTTGACCATTATTCACATGGAAACTCTTCCATCACCCTTTCAGTTTTACCCGATGTATGTCCTTAGAGATAAAGTTTGTCTCTTATACAGAGCATATTGTTGGATATTGGTATTTTGGTACTTTATCCATTCAGTCACTCTACATCTTTTGATTGGAGAATTTACTTATCGGGGCGCCTGGGTGGCTCAGCTGGTTAAGCGTCTGCCTTCGGCTCAGGTCATGATCCCAGGGTCCTGGGATCGAGCCTCACATCGGGCTCCTGGCTCAGCGGGGAGCCTGCTTCTCCCTCTCCCTCTGCCTCTCTCCCTGCTCATGCTCTCTCTCTCCCTCTCTGTATCTCTGTGTGTCAAATGAATAAATAAAATGTTTTTTAAAAATTACTTATTTATTTATGAGAGAGGGCACAAGTAGGGGAAGGACAGAGGGAGAGAGAGAATCTCCTGATGAAGGGCTTGATCTCATGATCCTGAAATCATGACCTGAACTGAAATCAAGAGTTGGACGATTGAATGACTGAACCACCCAGGCACCCCTTGACTGAAGAATATAATACATTTTTATTTACAGTAATTACTGGCAGTGACAGCCTTACTATTACATTGCAATTTTGGGAATTGTTCTCTGTTTTGTAGTTTGTTCCTGTCTTCTTCTTTGGCTGTCTCCTTTGTGATTTCTTGATGTTTTCTACTTATGCTTAGATTCCGTTTTTCTTTCTCTTTACTATAACTACTGTAGGTTTTAGCTTTGTGAATGCTACCAAGTGTACATAAAACATTCTAGAGTTATAAGACTTCATTTTAGGTGATAAAATTAAATTCAATAGTATATAAAACCTCTACATTTTTCCTACTCCTCCCCCACATGTTTTATTCTATTGATGCCAGACTTTATGTTCTTTTATATTGTGTATCCATTAACACCTTACTGTAGTTCGGATATTTTTAATAATTTTCTTGAAGGGCCTGTTACCAAGGACATTGCTGGGCTTGGATCCTACCTGGTCCCTGGGTGAAGTCATGTCCTCCAGGATCATAGTCAATAGGAATGAAACTGGGACAAGGCTCTACTCCAAGGTACACAGTTGAGTCCACAGAAAGTGAACTATAACCAGGTTTGTGAATAGAGGACCCTTCCACCAGTTCCTGGAAGGTTCTTGTCAGGTAGGTGGACCGGTTCTAGTTCAGGCAAGATTGGCCCCATACCATGGCTGAGCAAGGCAAGAATTGGGTCATGATTTTGCTTCAGAAACGAGAACTGGAACCAGTGTCTGCAACTTGTATCTGGAGGTACAGATAATTGTGCCCCCAGCCATGTTCTTGGGTAGGAGGACTGTCCCTTGACAACAGATCAGTGGGCAGGGAGCTAGGTCGTAGGGCTGATCAGAATACTCTGATCAAGGTCAAGGGGCCTGCCTATGGGGACAAGGATGGGTGTGGTTCCTCCCAAATCCCTTGGTAGATGATGCTGGTATAAGGACAAAGTCCATATACAACTGTAGCTGAGTCTACAGGGAGACTGGGTGTCTACAGAGGTCCTTCTCAGTCTATAACCAGGACCATGGCAGGAGAATGTGACACATGGTTGTACATATGCCTTCTCAAAAAGGTCATTCTCAGGCTTGGATTCCATCTGTTTTACACAACATCATAACCTGGATTCCAAAGGTCACTTAGATACAAGTTCATCAGTGGATGGCTGCACATTGGTGTTGCTGGGGGTATGAATGGGGAAACCTCCTATTACACTATCTTCTTCAGCCATATATTCCTGATGAAATGAAAATTTTTTCTGATGGGGCACCTACGTGGCTCAGTTGGTTAGGCCATTGGCTCTTCATTTTGGCTCAGGTCATGAAATCAGGGTCTTGGTATAGAGCCCCATATCAGGCTCCATGCTCAACACTGAGTCTGTTTGAGGATTCTCTCTCTGCCTGCCCTCCCCCTCTTTAAATCCATAAATAAATCTTTAAAAAAATGTTTGCTTATGGAAGAAAGAAATTTATAAATGAGAATAATTTTGGAGAGGAGAGAGGTTATGTGGAGCCTCAAAGGCTGAGAATATCTACAATTTTGAGAAACTTCCTACATTCCATGATCACTTCCTGTCTCTCATGGGGATTTTATTGAAGAGGGGCATAGTCAACACAAGTTAAAAGCCTAGTTTATTTTGACAGACTCAGTGTCTATTTTGAAAAGCTGAAAAGATAAAATTTGTTTACACTTCAAAGCAACAGTGTTAAAACTATTATACAGCACATGGACAGAAACCTTAATGAAAATTATGATTTGGGGGCACCTGGGTGGCTCAGTCAGTTAAGTGGCTGCCTTTGGCTCAGGTCATGATCCCAGGGTCCTGGGATCCAGCCCCGTTTTGGGATCCCTGCTCAGCAGAGAGCCTTCTTCTCACTCTCCCTCTGCTGCTCCCC
>NW_025409427.1:0-15601 GCF_002201575.2 Neomonachus schauinslandi
AAAAAATTGTTTACTTAAAAAAAGAAGTACTTCTCTTTTTTCACTATATATTCATTTTCTTATGTTTTCAATTTTCCCTGCTATTATACATGCTTACTGACATAATTTTTATGAGTCTATGATAGTCCATTTAGAGGTTTGCACTATGTGAACTATTCCTCACATCCTATGTGAGAACTTGGTGGACCCAGGTCCTCTGGGGTCCTTGGTCTGTGTTCTCATCTCATTATGTCTTTTGCTCTTGTCTCTACTAAGGAAATCGTAGGAGCAGAAATTTGCACCTACCCTAGTGCTATGGTTCTGAGGAGCAGGTGAGAAACCTGTGTTTCTCTCTAGCATGCTCCTCCTCAGGGTAACACATTTGCTGGCCGGCTCTCACCTCTTCTCAGTCTCTCATTTCCTGCGCCTCCCCATGGCCAACTGTGATTGTCAGTCTCTGACCTTTCTTTGCCCAAATGGTGGTTGCTAAGGGCTCCCTCAGAGCACCGTCAGCACATAAACAAAAAGAGAAAGAAGGTCACCCATGAAATCCAAAGGCTGGGTGCTTCTTCAGAAGGAAGATATACAGCCCATCACCTGGCCCATCCCCCAGGGAGGCAGGAGGTATTTGGGGGGATGGGAGAGCAAACCAAGGCTGCCCTTTTCCATGTGGTATCCCAGGCCTTGGACCACAGAGTTTTCTCTGTGCCCCTCCGTGTTGCTTTCTGCACACATCAGTAGCCTCGGCATTGGTGATGCCCACTGGCTGTGCTTACCAGACCTCGCTCCTCTGGGAGACTTCTGAGCCAAGTGACCTGCCAGTGCGACCTCCTAAGGACCATTTTCATCTGCAGAGTGAGCTCTGCTGCAGAAGCTGTGTGGCCAACAGGAAAATGGGTGTCCCGGGGTAGCAGAGAAGTTTTGCTCATGGATCATTGCCATGGGTCTTCTACTTCCTTTCAGTGACCGCTTCTGAATGTCCAATCAAGTTCAGCTCTGTTGGGGTAAGAAAGAGAATTCACTTCAATCTATGAGACAGGTTATAGACAAAATAGTGACTGGGGTGCGTGGCTGCCCAGGTACTCGATAATTTAAAACCAACAGGTGATGCAGGCAATTCTCCCCTCAGCCACTCACCAGCTCAGTACGTCTGTGTGTCTGCTGTCTTTTGTGGCTAGGATATTTTTCAGTATATTTACCAAATCTCCTTTCTTAAGAGATGGCCCATCTTGAAAGTTGTCTAGCCTGCTTTCATCAGTGATGATTTAATGTGGCTCTAAGCTTGTATTGTTGACTTTGCTGGTCATAGACCTTCCTTCAGAAGCAGTACTTCAGGGCAAAAGGTTTGTTCCCAGTGGGCTGCAGGGTTCCACCTGGCAGTTTGCCTCCACAGGGCAATCCAGAGACAGAATCACAGATGCAGTTGTGTCTTCATCTCATGAAGTTTGTGAAAGTCAGGGTGAGTCTCCGTGACCCATCTGGTATCCACAGTAGACCAGCCTAGTAAAATGAACAATGGTTGGAATAACCCACCCTGCCTCTCTGCAGAGCTTCACAATCTTACTAATCTCTCCCATCCCTCCAAGGATGCTGCATGGCCTCTGATTTAGTCTGAGGAAGGGCATGGTTCCAAAGGCCTCTCTGTGGTCTCCTCTTTCTTAATAAACATCAGACCAAGGTTCAGAAACCAAAGTGGGAATTGCACCAGTGCTAATATGAGTATTTCCATTCCACATTCTTGACCTGGGGAAATGAGCACAGGATGACTCTCTGGTCTCAGTGAACAAACTGTTAAATGTAGGACAAGGCTTCTTCTATTTCCACACCTTCCAAAGCCCCTACTCCAACTGTTGGGCTGGTCATGTAACAGTCCTGGTCTTTGGGCATCAACATACGTTCGGAATCATTCTATAAATGTTCCCAGGATAGGTAGTGTTTCCCCTTTTTGCAGAGTTGGTCCCACCAGTGAATATCTGTGTCTTGGGGGACATTTGGGGAAAGTTGGGGGTGGGAGATGAGATGCATGGCACACATGGAGAAGGTGGAAGGGTCATTTCCCAAAGGGCTCCAGTCTCTCCCTCACTCTAGGGGCTCAGAGGCCCACACTGGCTTAGGGCTCATAGCTGGGGAAGAGACCATGACTCTTCACTATAGTAACTACTCAATCTAGATATTTATTTTTTCTGCTGCATTGCCCAACAATTTCAATCTGGACAGACCTGATCAACTGTCCAACAGCACACACCCTTGAGGTTCCCGTCCTCTGGTTACCATTCGGGCTCCATGGCTCCTGGGTGACTGCACACACCTTGACTCTGCTGGTTGAAGTATCCTTCCTGCCACTCCTCACCTCCCATCTTCTCCTGCAGTGTAGGACAGCTCCCCCAGAGCTCCTCGAGGACACTGGTACCTCCCGTACCCATGCCTCTGTAAGTGTGTTGATGAAGGTGCGCATGGATGGCTGAGTCTTTCAGCAAGCACGATTAGGGATGGCTGAGTCTTTCAGCAAGCACGATTAGGGATGGCTGAGCACACGGCACATCACAGAACCGTTTCAACATGCCTGATTCTTATGCTTCCTGACTTCTTCCTGCCTTCCTCTACAGTATACCCAAGGAAATCCCAACATTTGGCCCTTATTGAGCCAATATAGCATCCAGAATATCAACACCATGTGCAAGTGGTCAGGGTCGTCCTTTAAATACCAACTCCCAACTGAGCATATTCCTGTCAATGAATTCAGGCCAATCCATATCTTTATTTTGTCCCTTTGGTCTACCACTCTCACAACATATTCCAGCCCTGCCACTCAGGCTTTGGCCAACACAGAAGGGCTAGGTTCTCTAAGCTGTCAGTGTATCGTCTCTCCTTCAGGAAAGGCCTCGGAAGTTTCTAAATGGCTAATTTTCAAATTTTTTTCTTTTCTTTCTTTTTTTTTTTTCTTTTGAGAGAGATAGAGAGTGACCATGAGTGGGGGCATGGGGGAAGGGTGGGGTGGGCGAGAATCCCAAGTAGGCTCCATGCTCAGCATGGAATCCAATGCAAGGCTCAATCTCACAAGCCTAAGTTCGTGATATGAGCCAAAATCAAGAGTCAGACACTCAACCAACTGAGCCACTCAGTCGCCCACAAAATTTATCTTTAGATCAACTTCTATTATGAGCTCCTATCAATACAGAGCAATGAAGTCAAGCAATTCTTTCCTCCTATAGAAAAACTTCCCCCTGAGGAAAGAGTGACTCTGCAGGGACCAACAGAAATTACACATCAAGCTAATCCTTGACTATAAAACAAGGGGGAAAATCATTTTAGGGTGATGGATATATGTACATCACCTTCATTACAGTGATTGTTTTACTGGTATGCACATATATCAAGAGTCTTGAAATTATACACTTAGATCTATGGAAGTTTTGGTTACATAATTATACTTCAAAAGGCTATAAAAATATCCAAAGACTCACACACCTAGGAAGGTAAATACTCTGTACTTATTGATCTGAAATAGTTACAGAAAAAGACAACTCATCTCAAAAAATCCAACCACATCATAATGAGGAATTCTGGTAGGTCAGAAAATGGAATGGAATGGAATAAATTCACTAAGGTACTTGAACTATAGGAAGCTAGAAGGTAATATATTGATGTCCTATATGCTCTCCAATTTCCCTCTTGACATACACTTTCCTTCTTAAAAATTTTATCTATTTCTTTGAGAGAAAGAGAGCGGGAGCACACATAGAGGCAGGGGCGAGAGGGGCAGAGGGAGAGGCAGAAACAGACTCCCTGCTGAGCCCGATGTGGGGCTCCATCCCAGCACCCTGAGGTCATGACCTGACCTGAAGGCAGCCGCCCAACTGACTGAGCCAACCAGGTGCCCTAATATCTAATATTCCCTTTTTTTGTTAGTTTCTACCTTCTTACCTATTTTATCTACTTCTTGACCCTCACCTTGGCAAATCATGTATATGTTCTCTGTATCTATGAGTTCGAGTTACTGTGTTTTTTGTTTTCTGGTTTGCTTTAGATTCCACATATATGTGTACCCGTGGTATTTCTCTTTCTCTTTCTGATTTATTTCACTTAGTACGTCCCCTTGGCTGTTATGAATTATGTGGCAATGAATGCAGGTGCGCACGTATCTTTATGAGTTAGCGATTTCAGTTTCCTTGATTTTAACACCTAGGAGGGGAATTGTTGGATGATATGGTTATCCTATTTTGAAATTAGTTTCCCTGAAATAATCTGTATCCCCAACGTGAGTCTCGAACTCACGACCCGCAATCAAGAGTCACACACTCTTCTGACTCTCCAGCCAGGAGCCCCTCACATTGAATTTTTTGAGAAAACTTGATATCATTTTCCATAGTGGCTGCACCCATGGACAATCCCAACAACAGAGCTTTCCTCCACATTTTGGTCGACCCGTGTTATTTCTGGTCTTTTTACCACTAGCATTTCTGACGGGTGTCAGGTGCCATCTCTTTGGGTTTTGATTTGCATTTCCCTGGTGACACATGGTGTTGAGCCTCTCTTTACGTATTTGTTCGCCATCTGCGTGTTTTCTTTGGAACAATGTCTATTCTGAACTCTGCCAATTCTGTAACTTCTATTTGTTTTTGTGTTATTGAGTTGTATGAGTCTCTAATAATTTGGATATTAAGCCTTTATCAGTTAGGCAGTTTGCAAATATTTTCTCCCATTCAGTATGTTGTCTTTTCACTGTGTTGATAATCGGTGACCCTCACGAGTGTCTGCAGTTGGCCCTGTCTGTTCTTCTAGGTCACAGTGCCCTACATGCTGAAAGGAGACCCCAACTACAAAACACATTCTTCTCTAGCCTGACCATACCCCACATCCAGGTCAGAGCCCCTCGAAAACCTGTCACCTGCTGCTCTACCTGGCCAAGAATCAGCCCCTCCCCTCACGCCCATGGGCGCGGCTGCAACCCTCTCAGGACCTTCAGCACCCCTCAAAAGGCCCAGCCTGACAGAAACTCGGGGCTCACATGTCTCTTGGTGTCTGGCCCCTCTCTTCCCTGGGAGAGTGAACCCACTCTGTCCTGCTTGTGGCTCTACTCTTTGTGCAATTCCTTTTTTTAAATTTATTCTTATTTATTTTTAATTTTTTAAAAATATTTTATTTTTTTATTTGACAGAGAGTGAGATAGTGAGAGCAGGAACACAAGCAGGGGGAGTGGGAGAGGGGGAAGCAGCCTTCCCGCTGAGCAGGGAGCCCGAAGCGGGGCTCCATCCCAGGACCCTGGGATCATGACCTGAGCCGAAGGCACACACTTAATGACTCAGCCACCCAGGTGCCCCTCTTTGTGCAATTCTTTGCCGCCCACGGCACCGGCCACCCTAACCCTAACATCAGAATACATTACATCTTCCAAAATTGGAGAAAAATGATACTCGTCGTTAAATCTGTTTAGAGTTTATTCTTTTCTCTTAATCCCCACTTGATCCCTACCGGGGTCTTCATGACTTCCCGCATAAGCATCCAAGAGCTTCCCCAGGGTCCGGCCTTTCTATGCCCTAGTTCCTCCTGCATCACCTGGCTCTACCCACGGCTCCTCCTGCTGCCCTTCCACCCCTCCTAAGGACCCTGGTGGTCCTGCTTGTCATTCCCACAAGACCTCCCTCTCTCTAGCAGGCAGTGCTCTCAACACTGCCCCCCAGAGCCCCCGTCCTGTAACTGCCCTGTAACTGCCCCGTGGGGGTAAATCAATACTTCCTGCTCTAGAAAGCCCTGCCTTACCTGCAGAACTGGGGCAGTGACTCTCCACCCAGTCTTTTCCACTGTGCCCACGCAGAAGCCCTGAGCCCCCAGCAGGGGTCCGCAGCACACTGTCATCGTTGCGAGGGGTAGCTCAGCTTTCGCCGCCTGGGCCAAGGCTGTGAGGCACACTGTCCAAGCCCTCAATTCTTGAAACCTCACTTTTCTCACCTACAAAATGGAGAAATTAATGTCTATGTCATAAGAATGGATGCCAATAAAATAGAACAGTCTGTGTGACTCCGTGAGAATAGTATGCCTGGTCCACATTAAACAATAAAATAAAGCAACTTGAATCAAACCAGAGTGTAGATCAGATGAGCCTGGGTTCAAGCCTCCACACAGCCAATAGTCACACATCCCCAGGCCAGTTTCTTAACTTCGCACGTCTCAATTTCCTCACTGTAAAATGGGTGTAGGTGTGATAATCCATTTATCCCTCTATTCATAAGAACACCACCAGATTGTGTGGTACCATACATCAGGCCCTGGGCCACAAGGTAGGGATGCAAGGACAAGAAAGGAGCACTCCCAGCACTGGGGGCACAGAGCCACCTAGAACACAGACCGCAGAATCACAGTCCTGGCTAAATACTGGAGTCCCCTGAGCAGCGTAAACAATCCTGATGCTGGGCTCTGCCCAGGGATTCTGAGCAGGGG
The DNA here is from genome assembly GCF_002201575.2 of Neomonachus schauinslandi. NCBI lineage: Eukaryota > Metazoa > Chordata > Mammalia > Carnivora > Phocidae > Neomonachus > Neomonachus schauinslandi. The sequence goes on from NW_025409427.1 coordinate 6,418, forward strand.
GCCTTGAGGTGTGGCTTTAGGAGGGATTCAGAGCTTCCCCTCAGACCCCAATAGGCAGTACACATTGAAAACTACTGCTTTCGCACTCTCAGAGCATTCCTTTACACCTGATTTGTTGCAGAACATTTCCCCCAGAGCTTGTTTGAAGTACTGAGGACGCAGAGGTGGGTAGTCTTCTGTCCTGGGACAGGGTGTCCCACTTCCCACACACGTTGTGTCAGCTCAAAGGGAGTCAGAAGGTCCACTGGAGGTCTGGTGGGTGGGTTGGTTCCAATCTTATCTGTTTACAGCTGATAACAAGGAAGAACCTTCCCCAGAGCCAGGGATCAGCTGCCCCACACCAGGCTTCCAGCCCTTCTCAGGTAGCTGCTTCCAGCTGGGCCTTGCTCACCAAGGGAACCTGGGTTTCTCTGCCCTGAAATGCAAAGCACTTTTTTACAATACCTGTGGGTAAATGAGAGCACGTGACAGCCCTTTCCCTTCCTGGAGCTGCCTTAGGCAAACAGCCAGAGACAGGACATTCCATCCCTCTTTCTGGCTTCTCAATCCTGTCTTGCTGGCAAGACATTTCCTTTGCTTTTCCTACAGGTTCCTTGTAAAGTGTATATTTTCAGAACCGTATTTGACACAGAAGTTATCCTGACTTCTGAGATTTGGTTTCAAAGAATCCAGAAAAAAAATGGGGGGTGGCTCCTGAAAGCAGCACTGTCAAATTAGTTCAGACTCCATCCATCTTAGAAGTCAAGCCTCCCACTTCCTAAGGCCCCCTGATATTCACTTCTCAACCCCAGAAGGAGCTTCTTCATGGCTCCATCCATTTATGCCCAGCTGCTATGAGCACACTGCCTTGACTGAGCTCAGCCCAGGGGCCACAGCTCTAGGCTCTTCCCATGCAACTTCAGCAGGAGCCACAGGTGGGCCCCAGCTCACAGGGATTTGCAACTCACCTGAGCTTCCAGCCCACATCCCTGGAGCTAAGAAGGAACAACATTTCTCAGGGTGGGCCATCCTAGAATCTCACCTTCCTACTCCCTTCTGACCCCCAGTGTCCAATTTATCATAGAATCTCGGCTCTCCCTCTTGGAAGCGGTCCCTTTCCTTCATACCCAAGCAGACCCTACAGTCTCCAAGGTGCACCTATTCCCACCTCTCTCACACTGTGCCTTATTCTGTGCAAACAGCCAGGCACCTAAAGCACCCAATGTGAATCCTGCATGTCTCCCCCAATTCCTGCGGTGTTTCTTTGGACAGAACAGAGCCCACCCTCCTGGCCCCTCACACCACTCTGCCTACCGTCCAGACCCCACACCTTCTCACCGAGAGACAGGGAATGGTCCCATGCCTCTGGACTCCCTCACCCTGGTTCCCTGGCCTTGTAACATTTGCTCTTCAAGGGCCTGTATCACACAGGAACCTGTTGTGGAGAAACACCTGCTGTCATGGCCACAGTTTGAAGCCATAACATCAGTGTCCAACCTCAAGTTTAGCAACAATGTGCTGGGAGGTCTCAGCCAGAAATGCTTTATGCAGAAATACCTGGATATAGACATACTGCTTCTCCTTTTCTTCCAAACAGAACGGTGCTGACCTCAACAGCTGTGCTTGAGATCCAGAAATAAGTATGTCTGAATGTTTGACGGGGCAGGCAGGTTATGCTGTGTCAGCTGGGCATGATTCACCAACACTTTCTCAGAGCCATGGAGAACCCTGCCCAGCATCAGGAGAATGTGATGACTCAAAAGGGACAGTAGTGCCTGCAAGCCAGCCTGCACATTACAATCCCCCAAGGATGGTTCTCATAAATTACTCATTCAGAAATGATCATTTTTTCAATTGTTTTTTAAAAATAACTATTTTTTATTATTAATTAAACTAATATTCACATTTGTACCAACCCCCAATCCTGGAGATGACCACACTTTTCCGAACTCTCCTTCTATGCTATCCTGGGTGGGTGCACAGGCGTCACCCTTTGTAAGGCAGAAACTTCCAGGAAGACTTTCATTTGAATGAAGAACCTCTCCACCTCATGGAGCTGTGCCTGCCTCTCACTGCACTGCTTGGCCTCTTGTTTAAGACCTCCACCTCTCCCTTGAGGATGGAGCACCTCTCCTTCAACTGGAGGATCTCAGACAATGTCTCCATAGTTCTCCAGGCCTGGGTCTCCTCTACAATGCCCTCCCATCCCCCCCTTCTCCTTTCCTGCCCTGAGGTTTAATACAAAGTCTTCAAACCACTGGACTGTTTCATCTGCCACGGCATGGTGCCATTTTCTTCTGAGGAGGAGCACTGCCCCCAAAATGAATAATGCACAGATAGCAGGCCACATGGACATCAAGCTGAAGTAAATCCAGGGTGAGAAGGGACTCCAATGTCCCCTTGTCTGCAGAGTTGAAAGGCACCCATTCAGAGGACTTTGGGTTAGGCTGCTGTCCCTGTGGCTCTGTAGCTCAGTGATAGGTTGGAATGGAGGAATCACAGTTTGAAGACTCCCAGGGTTCCATGGATCCAGTGGACACATCGGTGCAAGGCTGAGCAGGTTTGGAGGTCTCATAATGAGAGACCAAGTGGCAAGCCCATTGTTTGGGTGCTCTATGCTCTGGGGGAAAGGAAGAATCCAAATCCAAGGTCGCATGGTGAACTCACTGTCTAGTTGCCGGCTTGGCCTAGCACAGAGCTGCATTGTTGGTGTCCAGGTCCAAGGGTACAGGGTGAGCCCACTCTCAAGGGGCCTGCTTGGCCTAGCACAGAGCTGAGTTGTTGGTCTTGATATCCAAGGGCACAAGGTGAGCCTGCTTACCAGGCACCAGCTTGGCCTATCAGATAGCTTGGCAGTTGCTCTCCAGGTCCAAGGGCACGTGGTGAGCCTACTGTCCAGTTGCCTGCTTGGCCAAGCAAAGAGCCAAGTTGTTGGTCTTGAGGTCCAAGGGCACATGGTGTGACTGCTGTCCAGGTGCCTACTTGGCTTGGTGTTGAGCTGCATTGTTGGTCTCCAGGTCCAAGGGCACATGGTGAGCCCGCTGTCAAGGTATCTGCTTGGCCTAGCCCAGGGCTCTGTTATTGGTTGCCAGGTCCAGGGGCACATGTTAACGCTGTTGTCCAGGTTCCTGTTTGGCCTAATTGAGAGCTGTGTTGTTGATCTCCAGGCCCAAAGGCACCTGGTGCCCCTGCTGTCCAGGTGCCTGCTTGGCCTAATAGAGAGCTGATTTCTTGGTCTCCAGGTCCAAGGGCACAGGGTGAGACCGCTGCCAATGTTTCTACTTGGCCCAGGATAGAGCTGAGTTGTTGGTTTCCAGGTCCAAGGGCGCATGATGAACCCATTCTCCAGGTGCCTGCTTGGCCAAGTGTAAAGCTGAGTTGTTGTTATTGACATCGAAGGACACATGTTGAGCCTGCTGTCTAGGTACCCTCCTGGCCTAGTACACAGCTGTGTTTTTGGTCTCCAGGTCCAAGGGTACATGGGGATCCCACTGTCAAAGTGTCTGCTTGGCCTATCCCAGGGTTCCTTTTTTGGGCTCCAGGTCCAAGGGCACATGGCAAGCCTGCTGTCCAGGTTCACGCTTGGCCTAATAGAGAGTTGGGTTGTTGTTCTCCAGTCCCAAGTGCACCTGGTAAACCTGCTGTCCAGGTACGTCCTTGGCTTCATGAAGAGCTGCATTGGTCTCCAGTCCCAAGTGCACATGGTAAGCCTGATGTCCAGGTGCCTGCTTGGCCTAGTAAAGTGCTGAGTTGTTGGTCTCCAGGTCCATGGACACATGATAAGTTGGCTCCTCAGGTACCTGTTTGGCCTAGCAGAGAGCTGAGTTGTTGGTCTTCTGGTCCATGGGCACATGGTGATCCTACTGTCAAGTTGTCTGCTTGGCCTAGCCCAGGGCTCCTTTCTTGGTCTCCAGGTCCAAGGGCACATGGGGAGCCTGCTGTTCAGGTGCCTGCTAGGCCCAGGATAGAGGTGAGGTGTGGTTTCCAGATCCAAGGGCACGTGATAAGCCCACTCTCCAGGTGCCTGCCTGTCCTAGTAGAGAGCTGAGTTTTTGGACTCCAGTTCCAAGGGCATATGGTGATGGTGTTATTCAGGTGAATCCTTTTCCCAATACTGAGCTGGGATGCAGGACTCGTGGTTTCTTGACCCTTGGCAAGCCTGGTATTCTCTGGACTTACTTGCCTTGTGCTACGCTGGAGTGGCCTCTTTGTGGTAGGACTCCTTGTGCACCCAGTGTCTGTGTGACTCATCTGCCCAGTCGTATCAAATTGGTTCAGAAGACTCCCAGTCTTTGGGTTCCTGGTTGGTGCTCTCCTATGGGGATTGACTTTCTGCTTGTTATACTTTGTTGGAGGGTTTGTGGTCTGTGGGCTCCTGGTCAGCCAGGTGTCTGGGGGGTTACTTTGTCCACTGCTGAGCTGGTTCAGCCAGCTCGTGGCCTCAGGATTTGTGGTCCAAGGACTTGCACTGTGTCCAATGATGTGGTGATTCCTTCTCCCAGTACTTACTTGTTTTGTAAAAGTCCCGCTCTCCCTGGTGTCTGTAGGCGTTCTAAACATTGTCGACATCAGGGACGGATGGACATTCAATTCATTCATGGTCCCTGTGCTGAGCTGGTTTGGAGGGCTCCAGAGTAGTAATGTGCCCAGTGCTCCCTCAGGATGTGGACTCAGCTTTCCTGTGCTGAGCCCTGTTGTGAATCCAGAGGTGTGGGAACCAGCTGGCTGAGAATCCATGGTGATCTGATTTCCAGTGTCCCACTCCCATGTGCCAAAAGAGATGTGTTCCTGAGCAGCTGGGCCATCCTCATAGTGGGAAAAAGGTCCAGGAGTCGCCGGATGAAGGTTTGAAGACCTCAGGACCACACAGGGGTGCAAAGGTAGGTGCAAACATGAAGGTGGACTGCAGAGTGTTGGTGAGAGGCCCAGGGCAGAAGGAGTGGGCAGAGGGCTTGCCATGGGCAGGGCAGAGAAAAGGTCAGAGAATGCTAGGAATAGCAGGAAGAGCTGTAGCTGAAGCACCATCTCTCTCCTCTATGCAGCCTTGGCTTTTGCCAAGCTTTTATTTATTTTATTTTATTTTATTTTTTTAAAGATTTTATTTATTTATTTGACAGAGAGAGACACAGCGAGAGAGGGAACATAAGCAGGGGGAATGGGAGAGGGAGAAGCAGGCTTCCCGCAGAGCAGAGAGCCCGATGTGGGGCTCGACCCCAGGACGCTGGGATCATGACCTGAGCTGAAGGCAGACGCTTAATGACTGAGCCACCCAGGCGCCCCTGTTGCCAAGCTTTTAAAACAGCTCTGGGGCATGAGAATTCCTTCTTGTGATGTCACCACCATGCCCTGGCCAATCACCAGGGTGCTGTCACGTTGGCTTCCTTCGGGTGGCCAATCACCATGCAGTTTGGCTGGCCAATGACTGACGGCTATCTCAGTGACCTTCGTGACATCATTGCCTAGAAACCTTGTTTTAAAGGAAAATAGATAAGCTTTCCTTCAAGATGAAAAATTCGTATTTGGGATGAATTCATAGTGAAGGTCATGGTGAGGCTGAAAGACTCAAGGGTAGAAGGCTAAATGTGTCACACAGAGTCACCTTTCCCTAACACGCTGACACCGATGTTAGTGAAGACATGGGACATTAGACCCCATGACACATCACTGTTGTGGGGTAAGGGGGACAACATGGCACTAGGGAAATCCTACTGTCAAGTCACCCAAAAAGCTGAAATAGAAGTTTAGAGAATGGTAGGCGTTATGTTTGGTACATCCTCTCACAATACACCTAAACCTCGAAAGGATGAAGGTGTATCACAATTCATTACCTGCTTGTCAAACAGCATTCAGCTCTCCTAGAAGGGCGACAACAAAATGCAGCCTATCACCAGGTTCACAGTCCTCGTGTCCTGCGTCCAATCAGAAAGTTATGGGGGAAATCCTCCCTCAAATCCAACTACATACTTATCAAATCATTCAGAACACCCAAGAAATGAATCAGAGATCTGAGAAAACAAATGATACAAGTCTACAAGTAGATAAGTGACCACCATTTAGAAGGTAGGAGGTGTGGAGACATGAATCTGGTGTGACATAGCTGAGGATACAGGGGAGGAGAGGGGGCTTGCTTGAGGAGGCTACTGCAAAGCAGTATAAGCATTAGTTTGCAAAATCAGAACTTTTGAAAGTCTGGATAAAGAAAATGAGGTATATACATACAATCAAATATTACTCAGCCACCAAAAAGAATGGCATCTTGCCCTTAGCAAAAATGTGGATAGAACTAGAGGGTATTATGCTAAGTGAAATAAATCAAAGACAAATATCATATGATTTCTCTCATATGTGCAATTTAAGAAACAAGTGATGACAATAGAGGAAGGGAAGAGCAAATAAAATAAGATGAAAACAGAGAGGGATGCAAAACATAAGAGACTCTTAATTGTAGGGATCAAACTGAGGGTTGCTGAAGGGGAGGTGGATGGGACATGGGTTGATTGGTTGATGGGCATTAAGGATGGTATTTGATGGAATGAGCAGTGGGTGTTCTATGCAACTGATGCATCCCTAAATTTACCCTCTGAAACTAAAAAAAAAAAAAAATGCAATGTGTTCCTGAACCTTCTGTATTTGTTCCCACCTGGCACACAGCAAGCTTCCACTGAGTACTTGTTGAAAGAATGAGCTCAGATGGAGCTGTCTCCTCCCAGAGCAGATACATAGGATCTGGAACTTAGGGGAGAGAAGAGGGAAGAGCAGAGAGGTGTTCCTGTTATGGGATGAACATGTCACGGGGATGAAAGGCACAGCATAGGGAATATGGTCAATGATATTTTAATTGTATCTCTGGTGATGAACGTAACTACACTTGTGGTGAGTGTAGCATAAGGCAAAAACTTGCCCAATCACTATGATGTCCACCTGAAGCTAACATGATATTTCGTGTCAACTATGCTTCAATTTAAAAAAAAAAGAGTCTGAAAGTATATATATAAAACAGAATTGAGTTTGTCTGGGAGTGACAGAAACCCAAATGCAATCCAGCTGGAATTAGCCTCACTCAGCCTGTCTAAGGGCTGAAGGTAACTCTGGTCTCTTGGGGACACTCCTCTCTCCACTTCTGCATAACTTCCTTCCAGTTCCCTTCTTTGCTGATTTCTGCTTCAGCTTCCTTTGCCAGCTTTTTCCTGTGTGCCCCTTTGCTTGGAGTTCATGCTCTTCTCCTCAGGATCCTCATGGGGAGGACCATCTATCCCCTGGCTTCAGAGAGCACCTCTCTGGAGGCCCTTGATGATTCCTTTGTGGGTAAGTGTATAAAGTGCATTCCATGGATAGGATCAATAACCGGCTATGTGTGGATTTTAGTTTTGATCCATGAGTGTACAGCATGGAAGAGCCTTGCCTCTGGAGCTATAATCACTAAAGGCTGACCTGTTTCTTGAGGATAAAGCTCATTCCCTGTTTCAATCTTTTGTGCCTCTAATTCATAAATATGTACCGGGGTGACGTATCCTATCTCTGTGGTATATTTATGAACTCTGTAATTCCTAGCTTTCCTACAAAGTTTGTTTTGTGCTCTCCCACAGTGGTGCTGCTGGAACACGATTGGGCTGCTAAGGCAAAGAAGCATTTCTAACTTGTAGTATCAGAGACAGCAAGCTTTGAAGGGTTGGGACGATGTGGTGATCTTTGTGTGACCTCACGAAGCACATGAAAACCCACGTTCTGAGACTTCTGCATCTTCTTCCAAGTGGAATTTCCCCCGCATGTTGGCTTCCTGGACCAAGTCCTGAGCCAGCTGCTGCCAAGGAGGAGGAAGACCAGGATCTGCAGGTACTTCCAGGTGCTTCATTGGCATAGGGGAGTGGGGGTACCAGGGTGTGGACTGCGACCCTGCGGTGTGCGGGCATAGTGCGGGACCTGGGGGTGCAGGCAGGGACTCCAGGGTAGGCAAGCAGGGAGGTGGTTGTTAGGCTGAAAGGTAGCCCTCATTCATTCACCTCTGGATGGATACCTGGGTTGTTTCCATACCTTGGCTATCGGGAGTCCTGCTACAAGAAACATAGAGGTGCTTTAGCTTCACACCGAGGGCACCCAGGCTGTTGAGCTGAAGCTGAATTGGGTACGACTGACGTCACAGGGCTCTCTGTGCAGAGGGTGGCTGGAGTGGAGATGGATCGGGAGCTGAGTTTTTCTGGGGTGCTCTGCACAGGGGGTACCCTGGTAAAACAGCTGCAGCTGAGGTGGGTGTGGGCTGGAGTATCCCAGTGCTCTCTGCAGGGAAGGCACTTTGGGATGGTAGCTATAGCAGAAGTGAATTCAGGATTGGGGGGCTTCTCTGTGCACAGGATCTCCTAGAAAGATGGCTGAAGCTCAGTGGGCGAAAGCTGGGGTGTCCCGGGGTCTTCAGCCCTACGAGAGTCTCGACAGCATTTGGGCTGGGTGGTCCTGTGCTTTCCACATAGGGGGCTCCTTGGCAGGGCTCCTGGAGCTGAAGCAGTAGTGACCCGGGAGGTCCCGTAGCCCTCCTTGCAGGGGTGCCCTAGGAAGCCGAGTCGTGTAGGCCTGGAGTGTTCTGGGATGCCGAGCACCTGTGTCCCCTCAGTGTGAGGTCTCGCGCTGTGTTGAATGCTGACCAGGGTGTCCCAGTGTGTGCCAGCTGGGTTTGCCTTGTTGGCACAGCTGGGTCTAGAGTGGGCCGGGGACCCAGGGCTCAGCAAGGTAGTACCCTGGCTGGGGTGCTCAGACCCTGCTTCTGTCCATGTTCTCAAGGTGGAGTGGAATGTGACCATGGTGTTTGCCAGGACCTTGGCAGAGAAAGACATCCAGCACTCTCCCTCCCCATTTCGGGGAGCTTTTGGGGTGGATCTTTTACATTCTAGTTGCTCATTAAAATGCAGCGTCATTTCTGTGCCCCAGGCAGACAAATCAGCTTACGGGCCCCAGAGCTATCTCTCCCCACTGCAGTTGGCAGGCTGCTAGGCTGGGGTCTTCTGCTACGATGTCTCTGTTTCTCTCCTGTTGTGCAGAAGCTGTTCCGACTGCCCTCAGTTGTTCTTCGGGAGGATCTGCTCTATACATAGGTGGAGATTGGTGTATCTGGAGGAGGTGAGTTCAGTTCTCACCTTAGGTCAACTGAGTTAGGTCCCCAACTTGGACTCCTATCTTTGTAAACTTGCTCAAGTTATTTCACTTCTCAGTGGCT
>NW_025409428.1:0-15593 GCF_002201575.2 Neomonachus schauinslandi
TCCAGAGTGGCTGCACCAGCTTGCATTCCCACCAACAGTGTAGGAGCGTTCCCCTTTCTCTCTGCATCCTTGCCAACATCTGTTGTTTCCTGACTTGTTAATTTTAGCCATTCTGACTGGTGTGAGGTGGTATCTCATTGAGGTTTTGATTTGTATTTGTTTTCCTTCCCTTTCTATGTTTTGGAACAGTTTCAGAAGAATAGGTATTAATTCTTCTTTAAATGTTTGGTAGAATTCCCCTAGGAAGCCATCTGGCCCTGGGCCCTTGTTTGTTGGGAGATGTTTGATTACCACTTCAATTTCCTTACTGATTATGGGTCTGTTCAGGTTTTCTATTTCTTCCTGGTTCAGTTTTGGTAGTTATACATCTCTAGGAATGCATCCATTTCTTCCAGATTATCTAATTTGCTGACCTATATTTGCTCATAATGTGTTCTTATAATTTTTTGTATTTCTTTGGTGTTGGTTGTGATCTCTCCTCTTTCATTCATGATTTTATTTATTTGGGTCCTTTCTCTTTTCTTTTGATAAGTCTGCCCAGGGGTTTATCAATCTTATTAATTCTTTCAAAGAACCAGCTCTTGGTTTCATTGATCTGTCCTACTGTTCTTTTGGTTTCTATTTCATTGATTTCTGCTCTAATCTTTATTATTTCTCTTCTCCCGCTGGGTGTAGGCTTTATTTGCTGTCCTTCCTCCAGCTCCTTTAGGTGTAGGGTTAGGTTGTGTATTTGAGACCTTTCTTGATTCTTGAGAAAGGCTTGTATTACTATAATACTTTCCTCCTAGGACCGCCTTTGCTGCATCCCAAAGATTTTGAACAGTTGTGTTTTCATTTTCATTTGTTTCCATGAATTTTTTTAATTCTTCTTTAATTTCCTAGTTGACCCATTCATTATTTAGTAGGATGTTCTTTAGCCTTCATGTATTTGGGTTCTTTCCAACTTTCTTCTTGTGATTGAGTTCTAGTTTCAAGGCACTGTGGTTCAAAAATATGGGGAGAATGATCCCAAATTTTAGTACTGGTTCAGACCTGAGTTGTGACCCAGGATGTGATCTATTCTGGAGAATGTTTCATGGGAACTAGAGAAGAATGTGTATTCTGTTACTTTAGGATAGCATGTTCTGAATATATCTGTGAAGTCCCTTTGGTCCAGTGTGTCATTTAAAGTCTTTATTTCCTTGTTGATCTTTTGCTTAGATGATCTGTCCAGTTCAGTGAGGGGGGGTGTTAAAGTCCCCTATGATTATTGTATTGTTGTCGACGTGTATCTCTGATTTTGTTATTAATTGTCTTATATAATTGGCTGCTCCCATGTTAGGGGCCTAGATATTTACAATTGTTAGATCTTCTTGTTGGATAGACCCTTTAAGTAGGATATAGTGTCCTTCCTCATCTCTTATTATAGTCTTTGGTTTAAAATCTAACTTCTCTGATATGAGGATTGCCACCCCTTTTGATGTCCATTAGCATGGTAAATGGTTTTCCACCCCTTCACATTCAAACTGGAGGTGTCTGTGGGTCTAAAATGAGTCTCCTGCAGGCAGCGTATTGATGGGTCTTGTTTTTTTATCCAGTATGATACCCTGTGTCTTTTGATTGGGGCATTTAGCCCATTTATATTCAGGGTAACTATTGAAAGATATGAATTTAGTGCCATTGTATTGCCTGTAAGGTGACTGTTACTGTACATTGTCTGTGTTCCTTTCTGGGCTATGTTACTTTTAGGCTCTTTCTTTGCTTAGAGGACCCCTTTCAATATTTCTTGTAGGGCTGGTTTCGTGTTTGTGATTCTTTTAGTTTTTGTTTGTCCTGGAAGCTTGGTATCTCTCCTCCTATTTTCAATAACAACCTAGCTAGATACAGTATTCTTGGCTGCATATTTTTCTCGTTTAGTTCCCTGAATATATCATCCCAGTCCTTTCTGGCCTGCCAGGTCTCTGTGGATAGGTCTGTTGCCAATCTAATATTTCTACCAATGTAGGTTACAGACCTCTTGTCCCAAGCTGCTTTCAGGATTTTCTCTTTGTCTCTGAGACTTGTAAGTTTTACTATTAGATGTCGGGGTGTTCACTTATTTTTATTGATTTTGAGTGGGGTTCTCTGTGCCTCCTGGATTTTGATGCCTGTTTCCTTCCCCAAATTAGGGAAGTTCTCCACTATAAGTCACTCCAATATACCTTCTGCCCCCCTCTCTCTTTCTTCTTCTTCTGGGATCCCCATTTTTCTAATATTGTTTTGTCTTATGGTATCACTTATCTCTCGAATTCTGCCCTCATGATCCAGTAGTTGTTTATCTCTCTTTTTCTCAACTTCTTTATTCTTCATCATTTGGTCTTCTATATCACTAATTCTCTCATCTGCCTCATTTATCCTAGCAGTTAGCACCTCCGTTTTTGATTGCACCTCATTAATAGCCTTTTTTTTATTTCAACTTGGTTAGATTTTAGTTCTTTTATTTCTCCAGAAAGGGTTTCTCTAGTATCTTCCATGCTTTTTTCAAGCCCAGCAAGAATCTTTATAATCATCATTCTGAACTCTATTTCTGACATCTTACTAATGTCCGTATTGATTAGGTCCCTGGCAGTTGGTACTGCCTCGTGTTCTTTTTTTTGAGGTGATTTTTTCTGCCTTGTCATTTTGTCCAGAGGAGAACAGATGAATCAGAGAACAAAATGCTAACAGGGTAACAACGACCCCAGAAAAATATACACTAAACAGATCAGAAGAGATCTGAACCTGGGGAAAAGAAAGGGAAAGAAAAAAAAAAAAGAAAAAGGAAAAGAAAGAAACAGAATATGATCAAATATGATCAGGCTGGTGAATAGATCAGGGCCCACACACTAGATTTGGGGTATATTTTGTTCTGTTAGAAGAAACTGCCTCCCAAAATTTTAATGAAAGAAAAACTTACATATGTACAAAAATAAGGGTAAATATGATGAAGGGATGGAATATGAGTGTAAAGATGAGAATTATAAAAGATTTTATAAAAGGAATTGATAAGATAAGAAGTTGGTTGAAAAAAGAAAGAAGAGTAATTAAAAAAAAGAACAAAAAAAGGGAGAGAATGTGATCAGGCAGGAGACTGGAACAAGCTATACACTAGAGATTTAGGGTATATTTTGGTCTGTTAGAAGAAACTGTATCCCAAAATTTTGAAGAGAGAACAACTTGTATATATACCAAAAATAAGGTTAACTACAATGAAGACATAGAATATGACTCTAAAAATGAAAAATAAAAAAGTTTTTTAAAAAAGGGATTGATAAGATGTTGGTTGAAAAAGGGAAAAAGAAAAATTAAAAAAAAATAGAAAAAGAAAACAAAGAAAATTTAAAAAATCAACTTTGAAAGACTAAAGAATTATGGGAAAAAAGCCATGAATTCTATGTGCTGTATTCCCAGAATGCTGGAGTTCTGCTATTCTCATTGGTCGGTAAACTTGGTCTTGGCTGGCTGTTCTTGCTGATCTTCTGGGGGAGGGGCCTGTTGTAGTGATTCTCAAATGTCTTTGCCCGAGGCGGAATTGTCCCACCCTTGCCGGGGGCTGGGCTAACTAATCTGCTCAGGTTTGCTCTTGGTAGCTTTTGTTCCCTGCAAGATTTCCATACAGCCTTGCAGGACGAGAGTGAAAATGGCGGCCTCCCAATCTCCCTCGGGAAGAGCCAAGAACTCGGGGCCCCACTCCTCAGCGAGCCCCCACAGAAAAGCAGTCAATCACTCCCATCTCCCCAGTCTCCGGCCACACTCCATGCTCACCTGGCCTGTGACAGAGCATTTCTATCTCTGGCACATGACCCCGTGTGGAGTCTCCAAACCCAGCAGATCCCTGCGGTGCGCTCCCGCGCCGCTCCTCCTGCGGGAGGAAGGGGAGTCTCCCCGGATCTGCCGCTTGTTGGGTCCCTGCTGGAGGAGTAGTGGCCCTTCTGTGCTGCGGATCACAGTTTATGGCAACCCCGAGCTGCGAGCCCACTCCTCGGCTCCTCTTTGCAGCCGGCTTCCCTGCTCTGATACCTGGGAGCTCTGCCACACTCAAGCACCCCCGGTCTTTCTGTGACCCCGAGGGTCCTGAGAGCACACTGTCCCAGGGAGCATTCCAGCCCCCACTTAGCCACTGGAGTGAGGTCTCTCAGCAGAGCAGACTTCTAAAAGTTCCGATTTTGTGCTCTTCTGCTCTATCACTTGCCGGTAACCCACTGACGGAGGCTCCCTCCCCCCACGGTCTATTTTCCCGAGTATCACCTCGGATTCACTTCTCCACACATCCTACCTTCCAGAAAGTGGTCGCTTTTCTGTTCAGAGAGTTGCTGCTATTCTTTTCTTCGATCTCCTGTTGAGTTCATAGGTGTTCAGAATGGTTTGATTCCTGTCTAGCTGAATTCTTGGGACCAGAGGAAATTTAGGTCTCCTACTCCTCCACCATCTTGCTCCTCCTCCCTCATTGTGGTTTTGATTTGAATTTCCCTGATGGCAAGTAATGTGGAGCATTTTCCCATGTGTTTGCTGGTTATTTCTATGTCTTCTTTGGAAAAGTGTCTGTTTATGTCTTCTGCCCATTTCTTGACTGGAGTATTTGGTTTTGGGGTGTTGAGTTTGAGAAGTTCTTTATAGATCCTGGATAACAGCCCTTTATCTGTGATGTCATTTGCAAATATCTTCTCCCATTCCGTAGGTTGCCTTTTAGTTTTGTTGATTGTTTCCTTTGCTGTGTAGAACTTTTTATCTTGATGAAGTCCCAGTAATTCATTTTTGCTTTTGTTTCCCTTGCTTTTAGAGAGGTATCTTGCAAGAAGTGACTTTGTCCAAGGTCAAAGAGGTTGCTGTCTGTGTTCTCCTCTAGGGTTTTGATGGATTCCTGTCTCACATTTTGATCTTTTATCCATTTTGAGTTTATCTTTGTGAATGGTGTAAGAGAATGGTCAAGGTTCATTCTTATGCATGTGGTTTTCTAATTTTTCTAGGACCATTTATTGAAGAGAGTGTCTTTTTTCTATTGGATATTCTTTCCAGCTTTGTCGAAGATTAGTTGATGACAGAGTTGAGGGTCCATTTCTGGGCTCTCTATTCTGGTCCATTGATCTATGTGTCTGTTTTGGTGCCAGTACCATGCTGTCTTGATGATCAAGCTTTCTAATATAGCTTGAAGTCAGGTATTGTGATGCCTCCAACATTGGTTTTCTTTTTCAACATTCCCCTGACAATCTGGGGTCTTTTCTGCTTCCATACAAATTTTAGGATTGTTTGTTCCAGCTCTGTGAAAAATGTCAATAGTATTTTGGTAGGGATTGCATTGAAAGTGTACATCGCTCTGGGCAGCATAGACATTTTAACAATGTTTATTGTTCTAATCCATGAGCATGGAATATCTTTATTTTTTTTAATTAAATTTTTTTACTTAGGCATCAGGTTTATAGTTTTTGTTAACTTGTTGACTTATTTGTTTCTTTCCTTTTCTCATTTTTTAGATCAGGCTTTTTATTTTCCTCTTTCTGTTTTCCTTCTTTTTCTTTGGAATCAAGCTTATATTTTTTTGTTTGTTTGCTTGCTTGTTGTTTTTCTTTTCTCCTTTTCTTGATCAGGTATTTTATCAGTCTTATCTTAACAAACAAATCAAAGCACACCTAGTTAAAGGTCTAAACACTCCCCACTGCAAGCAAGGAGGAACTCCGCAGAGGACTGACATGTGAGAAACAACAGCCAAAACACAACAGATCAGAGCACACAGCATACATCAGAAACACTTCCTGAAGCTCCAGGCCCTGCACAGTGTAGGACCCTTTCTTATATAGTATTACTCTTAGGAGCAAGACACATAATAAGCCTTCATAACATGCAAAGGACAGAAACCTAAACATAATGACAAGATGGAGGAATTTTCCCCAAAAGAAAGTTCAAGAAAAAACCACAGCCAGGGATTTGCTCAAAACAGATATAAGCAATATATCTGAACAAGAATTTAGAACAACAGTAATAAGAATACCTTCTGGGCTTGAAAGAAATTAATATTTCTGCAAGAAATATTAAAGGGGACCCTCTGAGCAGGAAAGAGAGACCAAAAAAGTAACAAATACTAGAAAGGAACAGAGACAATCTACAGGAACAGCAACTTTACAGGAATACAATGGTACTAAATTCATATCTCTTAGTAATTACTCTGAATGCAAATGGACTCAATGCTCCAATCAAAAGATACAGGGTATCAGAATGGATAAAAAAATAAGACCTATCTATACGCTGCTTGCAAGAGACTCATTTTAGATCCAGAGACACCTCCAGATTGAGAGTGAGGGGGTGGAGAAATATCTATCATGCTAATGGACATCAAAAGAAATTTGGAGTAGCCATACTTATATCAGACAAGCTGTATTTTAAACCAAAGATTGTAGGAAGAGATGAAGAAGGGCACTATATCATCATAAAAGGGTCTATCCAAAAAGAAGGTTTAACAATTGTAAATATTTATGCACCCAACTTGGGAACAGCCAAATATATAAACCAATTAATAACAAACTTAAAGAAACTCATTGATAATACTACAATAATAGTAGGAGACATTAACACCTCACTCACAGCAATGTACAGATCGTCTAAGCAGAAGATCCACAAGGAAACATTGGCTTTGAATGACACTGGACCAAATGGACTTAACAGATATATTCAGAGCATTTCATCCTAAAGCAGAAGAATACACATTCTTTTTGAGTGCACATAGGGCATTCTCCGGAATAGATCACATACTGGGTAACAAATCAGGCTTAAACCAGTACAAAAAGATTAAGATCATACCATGCATATTTTCAGATGACAACACTATGAAACTTGAAGTCAACCACAAGAAAAAAATTGGAAAGACAACAAGTACATGGAGGTTAAAGGATGTTCTACTAAAGAATGAATGGATTAACCTGGGAATTAAAGAAGAAATACAGAAAACATGGAAGCAAATGAAAATACAACAGTCAAAAACCTTTGGGACACAGCAAAGGTGATCATAAGGGGAAAGTATATAACAATACTGCCTTCCTCAAGAAGCAAGAAAAGTATTAAATACACAACCTAACCTTACACCTAAAGGAGCTGGAAGAAGAGCAGCAAATAAAACCTAAAACCTGCAGAAGAAGGGAAATAAGATCAGAGCAGAAATAAATTATATAGAAATCAAACAAAAAAAAGTAGAACAGATCAGTAAAACTAGGAGCTGGTTCTTTGAAGGAATTTTCAAAATTGATAAACCCCTAGCCAGACTTATAAAAAAAAAAAAGAGAAAGACCCAAATAAATAAAATCACAAATGAAAGAGGAGAGACACAACCAACACTGCAGAAATACAATTATAAGAGAATGTTATGAGCAATTATATGCCAACAAATTGGCAATCTGGAAGAAATGGATAAATTCCTAAAAACATATAAACTACCAAAACTGAAATGGGAAGAGATAGAAAATTTAAACAGATCCATAACCAGCAAAGAAATTGAAGCACTAATCAAAACAGTAATCAAAAATCTCCCAACAAAAAAGAGTCCAGGGGAATTCTAACAAACATTTAAAGAAAAATTAAGACCAATTCTTCTGAAGCTGTTTCAAAAAATAGAAATGGAAGGAAAACTTCCAAACTCATTCTATGAGGCCAGCATTACCTCCATCCTAAAACCAGACAAAGATCCCACTAAAAAGGAGAGTTACAGACCAATATCCCTGATGAACATGGATGCAAAAATTCACAACAAGATATTAGCTCATTGAATCCAACAGCATATTAAAAAGATAATTCACCATGATCAAGTGGGATGTATTCCTGGGCTTCATGGGTGGTTTAGTATCTACAAAACAATCAATGTGATACACTACATTAATAAAATAAAGGATAAGAACCATATGATCCTCTCAATAGATGCAGAAAAAGCATTTAACAAAATAAAGCATCCTTTCTTGATAAAGACCCTCAAGAAAGTAGGGATAGAAGGAACATACCTAAACATCATAAGGGCCATATATGAAAGACCCACAGCTAATATCATCCTCAATGGGGAAAAACTGAGAGCTTTTCCCCTAAGATCAGGAACATTACCAGGATGTCCAATCTCACCACTGTTGTTCAACATAGTACTGGAAGTCCTAGCCTCAGCAATCAGACAACAAAAAAGAAATAAAAGGCATCCAATTTGGCAAGGAAGAAGTCAAAATTCACTCCTCACAAATGACATGATATTGTATGTAAAAACCTAAAAGACTCTACAAAAAAATTGCTGGAACTGATACATGAATTCAGCAAAGTGGCAAGATATAAAATCAACATACAGAAATCTGTTGCATTCCTGTACACCAATAATGAAGCAGCAGAAAGAGAAATCAAGGAATCGATCCCATGTATAATTGCAGCAAAAACCATAAGATACTAGGAATAAACCTAACCAAAGAGATAAAAGATCTGTATGCTGAAAACTTTAGAACACTTATGAAAGAAACTGAAGAAGACACAAAGAAATGGAAAAATGTTCCATGCTCATGGATTGGAAGAACATATATTGTTAAAATGTCTATACTACCCAAAGCAATCTACACATTCAATGCAGCCACTATCAAAATACCACCAGCATCTTTCACAGAGCTAGAACAATCCCAGAATTTGTATGGAACCAGAAAAGACCCCAAATACCCAAAGTAATGTTGAAAAAGAAAACCAAAGCTGGTGGCATCACAATTCTGGACTTCAAGCTATATTACAAGGCTGTAACCATTAAAACAGTATGCTACTGGCACAAAAACAGACACATAGATCAATGGAACAGAATAGAGAACCCAGAAATGGACAACAACTATTTGATCAACTGATCTTCGACGAAGCAAGAAAGAATATCCAATGGAAAAAAGACAGTCTTTTTAACAAATGCTGTTAGGAAAACTATACAGCTACATGCAGAAGAATGAAACTGGACACTTTCTTACACCCTACACTAAAATAACTTCAAAATGGTTGAAAGACCTAATGTAAGTTGGGAAACCATCAAAATCCTAGAGGAGAACACAGGCAGCAACCTCTTTGACCTTGGCCTCAGCAACTTCTTACTAGACACGTCTCCTGAGGCAAGGGAAACAAAAGCAAAATGAACTATGGGAATATCATCAAGATAAAGCTGCTGCACAGTGAAGGACACAATCAACAAAACTGAAAGTCAACCAATGGAATGGAAGAAGATATTTGCAAATGGTATATTGGATAAAGGGCTAGTATTGAGAATCTATAAAGAACTCATCAAAATCAACACCCAAAAAATAAATAACCCAGTTAAGAAATGAGCAGAAGACATGAATAGACATTTCTCCAAAGAAGACATAGAAATAACTAACAGACACAGAAAAAAATGCTCAACATCACTCATCATCAGGGAAATACAAATCAAAACCACAATGAGATACCATCTCACACCTGTCAGAATGGCTAAAATTAAGAACTCAGAAAACAAGAGATGTTGGTGAGGATGCAGAGAAAGGGGAACCCTTTTGCACAGTTAGTGGAAATGCAAACTGGTACAGCCACCCTAGAAAACAGTATGGAGATTCCTCAAAAAGTTGAAAATAGAACTACCCTGTGACCCAGCAGTTACACTACTAGATATTTGTCCAAAGGATACAAAAGTGCTGGTTCGAAGGGACACATGCACCCCAATGTTTATAGCAGCAGTATCAACAATAGCCAAATTATGGAAAAAGCCCAAATGTCCATCAACTGAAGAATGGACAAAGAAGTGGAATATGTATATACAATGGAATATTACTCAGCCATAAAAAAGAATGAAATCTTGCCAGTTGCATCAATGTGGTTGGAACTAGAAGGTATTATGCTAAGCAAAATAAGTCAGTCAGAGAAAGACAAGTATTACATGATTTCAGTCGTATGTGGAACGTAAGAAACAAAACAGATGGACATAGGGGAAGGGAATGAGAAGTAAAATAAGATAAAAACAGAGAGGGAAGTAAACCATAGGAGACTCTATAGTTAAGAGAACAAACAGGGTTGCTTGAGGGGTGGTAAGTGGGGGGACGTGATAAATGGTTGATGGGTATTACAGAGGGCACTTGCTGGGATGAGAACTGGGTGTTATATATAAGTGATGAATCACTAAATTCTACTCCTGAAACCAGTACTACACTATACATTAACTTGAATTTAAAGAAAAAAGAAAAGAAAAACTAATGTATGTTTGTAATTGAAAGAAACCAAACAATAGAGTTATATATACATGGAAAATAAAATGATCTTGTATCTTCCTCCTTTCATCCTGCTGAGCTATCCTTTGTTAATGATGTGAAGCATATTCTGCAGATGCTTTTCTCAAATGTATATGTGCAATATACATGCAGATGCACAATATGTATGAGTAGATATACACACTTTTTTGTAAGACTAGGGTGGCAGCAAACCTTATCATGCAATTTATCTTTTCTAACTGAGGATAAAATTACCAGGACTTTTATTCATAAGTTTATTGTTATTGGATATCTTTTCATAAATTTATTTGCATTCCTATAGTTTTCTATGAGATTTTTGGTTTTCATTTATTTATGTCTTTCCTGTTTTTTCATTTATTTATGTCTTTTTCTTTTCATTTATTTATGTCTTTCCTGATTCAAGAGAGTTCCTGGTATGTGTTTCAGTAAATGTGAATAATTTCCACTCTAATTTTTCATACGTCTTTTAATCTTTAAATCTTACTTTTATGATGAACTCATTTAGCATTGTCAATTCATTATCAAAATTTTGAAGGAGTGTTATGAAAAGTGTTTATTGCTGAATTAAGGAATTAATCATGATTTTATTTTACATGCTGTTTCATAACCTCCATTCAAAGCAGAATTTGTTCATCCTGCCAAATGAATTTTTTTTCCATTGGAAAATAAAATTTAATTGGAAGATCGTGCCATCTGGTGACCAAATCCAGAATTGCAATTTAGCCTCACTTGAGCAAGAGGCCTGAAAAAGAGGGAGAGAGGGAAAAAAGGCTTTCCCTGTGGAAGCCCTCTGGAGAAAACTTTCTGGGGTTTATATGGCACAGGAAGTATTAAGCGATGATGCAGAGCCCATGGATATTAACTTCTGTAACAGCATGTTTTCTTTGGCCCTTCTCTCAAACAAAGGAATGCATGTATGTGTGTGGTTATAAATATAAAGTTGAGTGTAGCCTTTTTATTTTGTAATATATTTAACACATTTAATGTCCAGAAATATATTTTTCAGCATTAGTTTTGTAAATAAAAACACAACTAGGTTTATCTTATGCTGTCATAATTTTCTCTTATTTTGTAAAATCAGTGCACGTGCTCCCCCAAGTCCTTGGAAACACAGAAGAAATACGCATTTGTGAGAGGAATTATCTTGTATCTCCCCTCTTCAACTTCTATGTCCCACCTCAAAATAACCAGTCAATATATTTGGTAATATTCCCCATATATATTTGTGTGGAATTGTTTATCATTTAAAATATGACATATGTATGTTCTTATGAAAATAGAAATTTTCCAAAAATTAGGTCATGTTGTACATTAGGTTCTATATCTTGTTTATATATTTATATATCCCAATGCTTCTATTACATGTATTTTCATTTAGTTTTTCGTGTGGTTGAGCAATTTTACACGTCTGATTGCCATTCATTTTTCTTCCTTGAATTATCTGTTGGTACATGTGAACATGACTCTTTCAGCTAGTCAGATTTCCTTATATGGAAATTAATGGTATATTAATTATGTCTGTAAATTATGTTGCAAATGTGTTGTGTCTGGTACAGAACCCTCCCTCTGCACTGATCCCATATCTGCCTCTTTTCCCCCTGGACTTACACTACTGAACTGTGACTGGTCCCTTCTGCCTTTAGGGAGGTGACATATACTGGCACCCAGGTCTTACTTCTGAGATCCAGACCACTGTTCTAGGGGTATTACATCTGTGTACATTGTGGACTCTGCTCTGACCCTAGGCAGTTTCGTTCACTGGCCTTCTCAGCACAGGGTTGTAGACATTTAAATATTGCAGCTCTTAATATGAATTGTATACTTTAAAATAAGAAAGAAGAAGGAAAACAGTCATTTCAGAATAAGGGTCATTATTTTATTGAAGACTGTTTCATAACCAGTATTTAAAAAAAACATTTTGGGGATTTTTATTCACTTAGCCAAATTAATATATCAGGATATTAATCTTCTGCCAGGACTCCCACACCAACTAGAAGATACTCATTATTAATTATTTGGTGCATATTCTGTTGTTTTTTTCCAGTATATATCCTAATAAAATGCACAGATATTTATCTAAATATAAATTATATATTTTACAAACTTATGATCACTCTCTACATATTGTGTTGATATTCACCTGTTTCACTTCGAATGAGAGCTCATTTGGCATTTCATCAGTTATATGGTTGGGCATGTTTTTAAGGATTTTATGGGGCATTTATGTTGCTTTGAATGAGCATTCTCTGTTGTAATCTTTGGCTCATTTCTCTGTTGATTGAAAGATTGAAGATGTTAACCCCATACCTACAATGTGTCTTCCAAATATTTTCTCCCACCTTTTTATATACTTTGTGCTTTTAAATTTTGCTAACACCATCTGTATAGCAGATATATACAGATATATGTATATACAGTGTATATACATTTGTGTAGCATATATACAGACATATACCACCATATATATATGAATATATATATTGAAGTAAGTATAAAAGGAATAGAGGTCCCATTGACTCCTTGCCCACATCACAGAGCAGAAAAACACTGACGCTTTGTGTAATTCTAGGTTTTAAGCTCCTGAGCATTAATTTACAAGGTTATTTTCCCCGGGGGAAAGTTACCTTAATTCTCATAACTTCTGTACCCTAATCTGAATAATGTCAACAATGAACAGCAACTTGAGTAGCTGTAAGGATTAAGTTAAAGTATAAAGTACCCAATCATTAAAGTCTCTGTGTAAATGTCAACAACCTTTTCTCAGGTCACCCTCCAAAAAGAGCAAACAGCTCTGCTGTCACATCGACCTTGCTTAACACCTCAGAGACCAGCTGGACCATGTGGTTTGTACACCTGGGCCTCCTGGCACAAGGTTTCATCTCTATAATCAATATCACATTGAATAACCATGTGGTCATAATTCTAGGAAAGTTTAAAACAATCAGTTCTTAAGCTTTGGAAACCCAACCTCGCAAAGGGAAGCTGATGGGTATATTGTGGGGAGTGAGAGAGAGAGAACCTCATTCTTGCTCCTGAGTCGATGTGTGACTCTGGAAAAGCATAGTGCTCTGTGGGCCTATTTTGATGATCTGTAAAGTGGGAATAACAATACATTCCTCACAGAACTCTGGTGAGGAGAAACGGAGAAAACCTATAGAAACATCTGGCACATTGTAGGACTTGGATAAACATTAGTACTGCCCAGTCTGCCTCCCCACCTCTCACAAAAGAATTGACACTTAAAGAAACCAAAGAGCATATCTCTCATAGAGAGTATCCAGAAATGTAGCCAAGGGGGAGAAATGTACAGACATTTACCTGGTGCATGAGCTTTGTCATTCCTGTGTTGTGGGATGAATTAAGCAAGGAATTTTGAGAAAGGTAAGAAAATAAATTGCTTTTATTCCAAGTGATTTCCTGTTCCCTTCTTTTACCTTCTAGTTTGTTACTGGTGGAGCAGTTTCTAACTGAGCCTCAGAAAAAGAGAGCATATATGGGAACAAGCCAGTAAGAGGTCTGCTGGACAGAAGAGTTGCTTCAGGAGGCCTGTGCTCATGCCAAACCACAGTATCTTGGGTGAGTCACTTCCCCTGTGCTGGCCTCAGCCATAACAAAGAAGACATATCACATAGGAACAGTGGTTCAGGGAATGGGTTTGACCATGGGCACCTTTAGTTGCAGGATGCATGACCTTTAGTAAGCAGGTTCCTTTTTCCAAGTGTCACCTTTTCTCTTGTATTTAATGGGAATCAGGATGGTACCTGTCCCTTAAAGTTGTAGGGAAGATTAAATGAAACACTACATTGAAAACAATCAGAACAATGCTCAGCACCTTCAGTGTTGAATATATCTTTGTGTCATTCATTCTAATTATTACTACTCCTCCCAGCCATTCAAAAGGGGGGTTAGGCAGGTGGGCTTCACATTGCCAGGTAATGTAATTGTTCTGTGGTGCTATAAGTTCATCACTGCTGGGAAGAGAATGGTTGACATACAGATTAAAGGAAGACTGTAGAAAGCTCATGAGCAGGAGAAGGTAGTTGCATTATTTAATATGAAACAGGTGTGGCATTTCCAAGGCTACGGATTAAGATGCATTGTTCAAGGACTGGTACAGGTACAGCTGTAAAGATTCAATAAAAATCAACATTTAAAAAATGGATGCATGTCATTATATATCTGCCAAAACCCATAGAATGTATGCCACCAACGGTGAACCCTAATATAAACTATGGACTTTGGGTGATTATGACTTATCAATGTAGGTTCATCAGTGGGAACAAATGTACCACTCTGGTTGAGGATGTTGATAATGAAAGTGGTTATGCATGTGTGGGAGCAGGAAGTAATTTCCCCTCAATTTTGTTGTGAGCTTAAAACTGCTCTAAAACAATACATCTTTAAAAAATCTAAGTTAAATCCTGTCTTCATACCAAGTGATTTAATATTAATTACAAAAGTTAACAAAACAGTGATAACATAAAAACTGCATATATGATATCACAATTCTATGAAACGTCGATGTAATGTATATACAATGTATTTGCATATATGCAAGCAAATTAAAGATAAAGGAATGGAACACAGCAAAGTGTTACTCTTTTTTTCCAGTGATGGTGGGATTGCTGATTATTGATATTTTCATCTCTGTAGCTAAGGATATTTTAACTGTTTGGTAAAATGAATATACATTTATGATAAAGAACTTTAGCCCCTAAACCTTTTATTTGTTACTTATCAAAAATATCAAATACACTAAATTTTACAGAAAGCTATAAAATAAACCCTTGTGTACCCATAACCCAGGTTAAGCAATAAACATGACAAATGCCTTGAGTCCATCCCCTTGATTGCACCATCTGTCTTCCCCGTCCCTGAGATATAACTAATAACCAGAATAAGGTGTTTGTACACTATTGCTTTATGCTTGAACTGTGAATGAAAGTATCCTTAAAAAATATTATACACATCAACAAAACCAAAAGACAACTGACAGAATGGCAGAAGATATTTGCAAATGACATATCAGATAAAGGGCTAGTATCCAAAATCTAAAAAGAACTTATCAAACTCAACACCCAAAAAACAAATAATCCTATGAAGAAATTGGCAGAAGACACGAACAGACATTTCTGCAAAGAAGACATCCAAATGACCAACAGACACAAGAAAAGGTGTTCACTCGGCATCAGGGAAATACAAATACAAATCAAAACCTCAATGAGATACCACCTCACACCAGTCAGAATGGCTAAAATTAACAAGTCAGGAAACAACAGATGTTGGCGAGGATGCGGAGAGAAAGGGGAATGCTCCTACACTGTTGGTGGGAATGCAAGCTGGTGCAGCCACTCTGGA
>NW_025409429.1:0-15456 GCF_002201575.2 Neomonachus schauinslandi
GAGTTTCAATTCCGGCACTCAACTCATGACTGCACATGGCCGTTGCAAAAAGGCTTGCATCTTCAGAAAGCAAGAGGTTCCTTGAACGTCCTATGCTGAACATACTGTTTCCACGGGGTACCTTACGGATAAGTTGCATTCCCCAGAGACTGCTTCACACGGGGAAGGACAGGGCCCGTTTTGGATGCCTGAACATGTACAAGCTGGAATGCTTCTCGTTTGAGAATCCTCTGGTTCTCCAACATTGCCTGCTCCGCACACTTTTTTGTGAGCCTAAGGACCTTGCGCCTTCCCTAGACTTCCACACAGAGTTTGTACATGGCCTTTCTCTTCCGCAGACAAGATGTTCGGGGAAAGTCGCCTTCTGTGACATCTGCTTTCTCTAAAGGAAATACATCGCAGATCCGGACGCTCTCGTACGTGTATGTGAGCAAGACTTGTGTTTCCTCGAAGCTGCTTTCTCCACATACTTGTTCCTCCGATACGGGGGCATTGCCCTTTGCCTAGCTTTCTCTCCCAATACCCAAAATGGTGAGCATTCTTGAGAAAAGATGGTAACTCAAAGTGGCCTTCTGCACAGGGTTGCTTCTCCTATCTAAGAATAGGGCCCCGTCCTGATGCCTGAATACACACATCCTTCAAGGTTTCACAGAGGAAGAAATGTGTTGTTTGCTCCTGGTTGAATTCTCCACACACGCCTCTCTAAGCATCAGGTCAAGGCCCCTTGCATCTACTTCCACACATAGATTTGAAATGAGTTCCATCTTCTGATATCAAGGCTGCAGGTATGGTTTCCATCTCTGGTGTTTTTTTCTAGTGTTCCCTTTAGGGCAGTGTCCTCAGGATGACACACTGCCCTGCAAAAGGTTTGTACCTCCTGGAAGCAAGTGGTTACTGTAACCTTGTCCTAAACAGTGTGTTTTCAGTGACACATGGATTGTGCACCCTCCCAATGGGTCTTCCACACCTACATGCTAGAAGGCTTCTCACTAGAGACACTAGTGTACTCTGAAAGGTACATTCTCCAACACTTGTTTCTAAGTGCCAGGACAACCCACCATCTTTACTTCGACACATATGTGAGAAGACGTTTACTCACCTGGAAACAAGGTGTTCATGGAAAGTGGTGTTCTCCACAGTATTGTTTCTCAGAGGGAAGGATGTGGCATGATAGTGATGCCTCCACACATTTAGGCTAGGAAGCTTCTTGCTTGGAAAAGCTCATTATGGCTGAAATTGCATTCTTCACAGAATTATTTCTCCAGGCGTACGATATGGCACCTTCCTAATGCTACAATGCATCCCCGTACCTCTAGATAAAGATGCCAGAAAACTTCTGCACTATATGCGTGGAAGTCTAGTGTATGTAGTGGTGATGTCCTTATGGTTAGAGTCAAGTGTGTGGAACATGCATCGTTCAGAGATCCACAAGTATCTCTAGAAGAAGCATTCTAGCATGTCTGTGCTGAAGCTACGGAAACATGCCCTACCTTTCCCTCTGTGAATATAGTCTCTGGGGAATGCAACTTTCCCCTAAGAGGAAGTTTGTCCTGGGGAAAAGTTGTCTAGCATGTTTATCTAGAGGCAAGTGGAAAGTGACATATACCCTTCGCTCACAGAAAGAAGTCTGTGAATAAAACAACATTCAGCGAAGAACATGACAGTTCACACCAAATTCCTTCCTACAAGTATGTGTTTTGTAGCATTAGGAAAGTGCCGTATCCTTCCCTTGGAGAAAGAATCCTGTTGAGAGTGCAGTTGCCGCCAAGTCGTGGGTTTCCAAAGGAGCAGTTTCCTACCCTATATGTGTCGATGCATCACCATATTGTCATAGTCTTCCCTTGAGAAACAAGCCCTTGGAGAATGCCACTTCACACGCATGTCTCTTTTACAGACGAGGAATGTGATTTCCCATATCTGTGTGGACTTGTCTCTAATGTAAGGACATAGCCCCTACATACACTAGACTTCCATGCATATATTGGAAATCACTTTTCTCTCCTGGAAACACGATGTTAGTGGAATTCGCATTCAGCCCAATCTTGTCTCCCCAAAGGAAATCTATGCCACGTCCTGAGGCTTCTATTCATATATGTTAGAGAGCTTCTCTTTTCAGGGAACTTGTGTTTCCTGGAGGTTGCGTTGTCCACAGACTACTTACTACAACACTGGGGGGCATTGCACCTTGCCAGTCCTTCCGCTCGTATACTGGAAATCACTTAGAACCATGGAAACAAGAGGTTATTTCTAAACGGCATTCTCCGTGCAGTTTTCCTGCCAAAACCTCCTCGGGGAAACAGCTGCCACAGTTCCTGGAAGTTGTGCCGCGGGGAGCCTCACGGGTTGGCGGTGGGACGTAGTGGGGGGCAGGAAGATTAGTATCGCTCTATCACCCTCTGAGCTGCTGCCCTTCAAGTCACTTTAGCTGGGGTTGGAGAAGAGACTCGTGGGGCAAACACTCAAATCGCCCCACTCTGCTGTCAGTGGAGTCGTTCCTCTGCCAGCTTCACTAGGCAGAGGTGTCTCAGGCA
Source organism: Neomonachus schauinslandi (assembly GCF_002201575.2). NCBI lineage: Eukaryota > Metazoa > Chordata > Mammalia > Carnivora > Phocidae > Neomonachus > Neomonachus schauinslandi. The sequence continues at coordinate 2,532 of NW_025409429.1, forward strand.
AGCAGGTGCCCGCTCGGGGGAGGGACACCCCAGGGTTCACCTCACCACCTCCTGGGTGAGGCTTGGGACAGGTACTCTGTATGCTCCAGGTCTTCCCATGGAAGGCTAATGGATATCAGCCCCAGAGTCATCATGGGACAGACAGAACACGGGTGGGGGGTCCGTCCCTTGCATTTAGCAACCATGCTACCCCTATGCCTCCCCTCTGACTGTCTACACTCAGGAGGACCCCAAACGAGGGCCCTAGGGAAACAGGGGGCTACAGATCCTCGGGAGCATGGGTGCGTGAGTGTGTGAGTGTCAGGACATGTGAGTGAGTGAGGGAGCCTGTGTGTGGGTGGGTGAGTGTGTGCCCGAGTGAGTGACTGAATGTGCGTACATCAGGGGATGTGAGTGAGTGAAGGAGTGTGTGTCTGCGGGGGGGTGACTGAGAGTGAGGGTGTGTGTCAGTGTGGGAGTGCCTGAATGAGTGTGTGTGGGGAGGGGTAACTGAGAGTGTGCACCCAAGTGCGCATCCGACAGTGTCTGTGTGTGTGTGTTTGTGGGGGTGTCTTTCCCCAACAATTCAGACCCTCGCCCTGCCCCCTGTGCCTGAATGAGAGTGTCAACTTTCCTACCTTCCAACCTCCCTCTGTTCCCTCTCCCACCGTCCCTCCATACGGCCTGACCCCCACTCCCTAACATTGTTGCTGGTCCTGAGAGGCTGACCATGTCAGCCAGAGCCTGTGTGCATTCCTAGGCCTATGAAGAGCACCACGCTGGGTTCCACTGAGTAATGGACCTTGGGTTCTCCCCCCGCCGCCCCCGTGGCATGTGCAGTGGATGTGTCTGAGGACACCAACCAGGGAGTATCCCTGGAGGACTGTCATCACCATCCACCCAACCTGGATCCTGGACACGTTCGGCCCTGGCTCGTCGCTCCCTTTCTTTGCACTCTCTCATTTCCCCAGGGAAGAGATGAGCCCCAGTTAGCTGGCCTTTGTCTCATTTCCTCTCCCTGCCCAGCCCCGCTGCACCCCCAGGGGAAGGACCTGTGCCCCCTGGGATGCAGGCCCGAGCGTGTGTGACCTAGCCCTCTGGGCAAGGATAAAGGCCCAGCCGTTCCACGGGCTGGTGATGCCCAGGCAGAGAAGTCAAACACCGACCCGAGGGCGATGTGCTCAGGCACTCCCCCGACCCCCTTCCACAAAGGGAATCGTGCACACCCGAGTGCCCAAGTGCACACATCAAACACACACAAACAGACTTGATCTTGTTTATCTACCTTTCAGTATTTTTCCAGGGCTCCTGGGGCCTCAGTCTGGCCTATGCTTTGCCCAAGCACCAGTCTTTAGTTATTTCCTGCGCAGAGGAACCGGGCCAACCATTCGGCGCCATCTGAAGCTTTTGGACTGGCTTCAGTCAAGTGCGATGCTCCCTCATATTCATCTCAAGATCTTGACGCTCCCTGGGGGGACAGACACACAGACACGCAGACAGCCACACACGCACACAGGGACACAGGAGGACACCGTGTCTCTGGGCCATAGGTAAGGTTGCTTGAGTGTTTGAAGGCCCTCCCAGGGAATGGCGGTTATTTTCCCCTGCTGCTCCCTGCCGCTGACCTTGATCGCCTTACCTTTCCTCCACCCACGTATTAAATTAATCTCTGCAACCTGGCGAGTGCTCTCCACGTGCTTGGGGCCGGGGGCAAAGGAGCCGCCAATGGAAATGAAGGGGACAACTGTGGTCGCCAGACCAACACAGAAAGGTGAGGGGGCAGTGGGATACCCAGATGTCTGTGCCAAGGATACCCAGGATACCCAGACGTCTGTGCCAAGTGTGGTGGGAGGTGGCTTCATTGGGAAACAAGTGGAAGGCGGTGCTAGGAGACCTGAGGGTGGGGCTCATGGCCACGGAATGACAATTCCGACAAGTGCAGCGGCTGAGCCGGCTTTGCTTCTCCAGCTCTGCTCATGGACGCTGCCTGGCCCCGCCTGCCTCAAGCTTCCCCAGGCAGAACCCGTTTGGCACTGAACTTGTCCAGTCTCTCACGGTGATGCCCTTTTGATCTGGGGTCACAGCCTCTGAGAGTTCCCCTGAGACTCAATGTCTCCACTGGTGAAGCCCAGGTCCCACAGAGCCCCATGGCGCACATTTCAGTGCCCACACCTTTGGCCCCTCACCTGTCCTCCTCTCGGTTCCCTCTCCTGGGGCCTTCTTCCTCACATAATACTGCAGGAGGTTGGGCCACAGGTCGTCCAGGATGATCTGGCAGGGGAAACAGGGCAGGGCTCAGAGGCTCATCCCAAGCAGCTGGGGAACCCAGCGGGGTCCTTCACGCTGTTTGCCACAGGGACCCACCTCAGCTATCCTGCTAGACCCGGCAAAGTTGTGGTCAGAGAACCAGTTGAAGAAGTTAGGACGGGTGTTGTGTTGCCTGCAACTGTAGGCCTCCCATTCATAATTCTGGTGCCACTGGATGGGAGTGGAATGAGACGGCCTGTACCCTGCAGGAGACGAGTATGTGAGAAGGCGCTGGGTAACGAATCGGGTTCGACCCTCCCTCCTGCACCTGCGGTCGCCCATCCAGGCGGCTGCCTCTTACCAGCAGCGCTGAGGACATACTCCTTCACAATGACTTCATTCCGGAAGTAGGGGTTCTTGCGAAAGAAGAGCAGGATCTTGCAGCAATCACGGGGAATCCTGAGTTCCTCCACTTGCCGGGCGGGAGAGTGGGGGAGACAGGGGTGAAATCTCTGTCCAGCAGACCCTCCGCGTCCTGACTTCAGGGATGGATCACTTCCACTACGCTCTCTTCTCCCGTCCCCCACCCCGGCCTCAGTGTGCCAGGCCAGACCTTCAAATCCATCATGTAGCAAGGAGGCCTTTATCCTGCTCACTGATCAGGGCTGACATCTGGGGGTGGTTCACAAACTGCTTTAAGTCAAGGACCCTCCTTGGACTGGAGATGAAATAGGTACAACAACAGAGCAAGTCTGGACAGCAGCCAGGCACTGCCTCCCCTCTGATCCCCCGGGTCGCCCTCCCTCCACACAGGCTGCGTCAAGGACCCACTGGGCCCCCGCACGGGATGCTGCAGATCTCGGCACTAACACAGGAAGTTGTGCATCCCCAGAGATATCCCTCCCGCCCCACACCCCCTTCCCCAGCTCATCTTCCTGTGTTGATGGCCAGACACAACTAGCTCATTTCCGGACAGCACGCCTTCCTGCCTCAGGCTGACCCAGTGGGCACTCACACCCGCTCTCCTTCTGCATTATACCGAGGGGAACCTGTGCTTTGTCTGGAGCCGTTTTGTGGGAAGACGCCCTGCTGCAGCTCCTAATTCGTAATTCTGAGCCAGACCTCTGCTCCTACTCCCCCACTGGACTTCCAGTGCCTCATGCGACATCAAGAGCACCCTGAGGCCCCCAGCCTTCCCGCCAAGAACGAGGATTTTGAGGCTGTCGGGATCATCACGGCATGAGCATGGCCACCACAACCCGGCGGGGTGGGGGTCTGGGTGTGGGTGTGGGTGTTGGTGGGTGGGGTTTCACCAACAGATGTATTTTGATACTCAACAGCCCCCTCCCCTCGGTTCCTCTTGCTCTAACCCGGCCACATCGGGGTCCCTCCATGACAGCATCAAGGATACACCCTTGGCCCAGAAGCCAGGGATGCCCCGGATAAGGGCGCTTCAGTGTTCCAGATGACACTGCCACCTCTGACGAAACCTGAGCTTGAGCCGAGAGTAGGACCTGCTGGCTTGTTTATTCACATGCTCCAGCTCTGACTGCAGGACCTCTAGAGCCTAGAGTAAGGACAGGGACGGAGCCCACCGCGCCTCTGGCTGTTCTTCCCCTTTCTGTTTCTCCTGCAGCTCCTGTGCTTCTTCTTCTTCCTTCGGGCCCTCCTCCCTCCGGTCCTCGTGCTCAGCCTCCTCCTCAGCCTCTTCAGCCTCCTCCCCCTCCTCAGGTTCCCTGCACTCCTCAGCCTCCTCTTCCTCAGCCACGTCCTCTTCAGCAGCATCCTCCTTAGCCTCCTCCACCTCATCCTCTTCCTCAACAGCCTGCTTCTCAGCCTCTTCCTCCCCCTCGTCTTCCTCAGCCTCTTCAGCCACCTCTACCTCCTCCATCTCCTCCTCTTCCTCAGTCTTCTCTTCCTCCTTTGGCTCCTCCTCAACCTCTTCAGCATCCTCCTTCTCAGCATCCTCAGCCTCCCCCTCCTCCTCCCTGTCCACATCCTCCTCCTCCACATGCCCCTGCTCTGCCTCTAGGGCCTCCTCCACCTCTTCCTCCACAGCCTTATCAGCCTCTTATTCCTCCTCAGCCTCCTCTTCCTCACCATCCTCCTCCCCCTCCTCCTCCGACTCCTCAACCTCCCTAGCCTCTTCTTCCTCCTCCGTGTCCTCCTCGTCCTTCCCCTCCAACACGGCAAGTTGCAGCACCAACCCTAGGTCACCCACCACTAGCACCAGCTCCACCACCAGGATGGCATTCTCTCTCTCCCATCACTCCTCACCCTCCCGCACAGCGTCGTCTGCCATCCCCACACCTAGGGCCTGCAGAAACCCTGGCGCGCCCCGGGGCCTCTATCCCCGGGCACGGCCCCCTCCTGACGGGCCCCTTCCATGACTGAGCCGGGTCCAGGATTCTGGGGACATCCCCGCCTCCCCCGACCCCGCCTCGCCTCCCCCGGACCCTGCCTCGCTGGAACAGCTGTGGAGGGAAGGGCTGGATGTGTGAGCACACAGCCCACACAAGAGGCTCGCTCGACAGGTGGAGCTCTGGCGCCCAGGGGCGGTGACAGATAACATTCTCCTCCCGGAGGCCGCTGGACTCTGGGACGCATGCGCACAAGGGCTTGGGGCCAGGTGGCCAAGGGGCAGAGGTGGCCGGGGTACGCAAGCGGCCTTGGCGGGAGGAGCCCAACCAGTGGCATGGTGGTGGGCGTGGCTGCCGCGGGCCCTGCCCCTCACCCCTGCAGGCAGCCAGCTAGCCAGTCAGGAAGCCAGGGAGCCCGCGGGTGAACCCCCTCCGGGGTGGCCTCGGGCTCCCAGCCGCACCGACCCCCCTCCCACTCCCACATTGACCCCCTCCCCCGCGCGAGCCCCTCCCGCGGCCTCCTCGGGCGCGCTCTCTGCCTGGTATTTGTACCGACAATGCGAAGCTGTCCCTTGCCCTTCCCGAAGAGACTCCTGTAAGACTCAGGACACTGTGTGCACCACCAGGAAGCCTGGTCTAGTGTGCGTGGAAATGGTCTGCCCAGGCCCTGGAGTATTAATAGTGCGATTCCAGGAGGCAGAGGCCCCGAAGCCGTCTGTCTGCTCGGGGGAAAAGTGCGGCTACAGTTTGGCCCAGTGCCTGCCCTTTGCTGCTCAGAAGAGTGATGAAGAGTGCTCTGTCCGTCGGTCTGCCTGTCCTTTCCTCACGCTCTCCTCTCCGTCCTCCTCTCTGACTTTGTCTTCTGGCACTCTTTCTCTGACCCCTGTGGCCACACGGCCTCGGGAAGATAAAGGCTTTAGGAAGGAAGATGCAGATGCGTCTCTGAGCAGCTCTTTTCCCAGGAAACAAGAGCCCTCTCCCCCTCTGTGACCGGCAGCCAGGCCTCTGACCCTCGAAAAGGTGCCAAGCTGGGTGCCCACACAAACACACGCTCACACACTCACACAGACACGCAGTGTGTTTGGCATGGAGGACACAGGGACGTATGCCTTTCCTGGAGCCAAGAGCATACAGCAAAGGCGACCCAGATGCCCCTCCCGCAAGAGGAAGTCTGGACGAACCCTGTGCGGAGGGCGGCAGGTGGATACGGTCCGCCGGCTCGGTGACCTCAGTGCCTACTCTTTGGATGGCCAGGCGGCAAGGAGCTGAGGACGGCACCCGGGTGACAGGCAGCACTAACGCCTTCACCTCCAGAGATGGAGCGTCTTGCGTTGCATTCTGCTAACACCAGGAATGCCCCGGGAAGGGGTTCCCAGTTTGTCTGGCCTGCAGAGGAGAATGTATTCTCCCTAGCCTTCCCCATGCCGGGCCAGCCATGAGCAGAACATCAAGCCGGACCATCCCGTCCCTAGAGCTGGCCCACAAATGTGGTGAGAGAATGCTCAAGTGTGGTTTCAAGCCAGCAAAGCAGACTTGGGGCCGTTGGTCTGGCGCCAATGCAAGCCAGTCTCCCCAGGCATCATCGAAAAGCAGGGGCTTCTTACACGCCACCCGCCCCCGTCTCAGTTGGGGGAAGCATGCACATATATACATGCATAGTCCCCGACCAGGCCTCCATGGGTTTCCACCAGAGTGGATTTCATATGCGCCCCCACGGTCTTTGGACCATGGTTTCCATCTGTTCACCCTTCATGTGGATGATGTCCACATCCACTCCCACTCCCAGGTGACATTCGTGCAGTGACAGACGTCTGGCATTGCCCTTGCTGGGGAGGGAAGGTGAGAGGGGCCACATGACAAGAGGTGTGCGGCCTGGGAAGGAGACTGAAACCCCTAGATATTTCCCACACCTGGGGCCATCCGTGCAAGCAGCACAGACGGATGGTACGCCTCACACCCGCCTGCCAACTCCCACCCCTCCCTACTTGCCTTGGCCCCTGTGCGTTTATGCATTGAGAGGGGAGACAGACCCCTAAATAACCACGGAATGCACACGAGGCCTGTGTGTCCAGAGGGACATGGCTGCACTCGACCTCTTGCCCCTTTCTCCATAATCGGCAGAGATGGAAATCCTGCAGTCCCTCTCTTCGCTGACCGGGTCCTGCACACACACTCATACACACGTGTGCACATGCAAACGCTTGGACCCACGACACACGCACATATGGTCTCAACACATAGGCATGCGCCAGTGGCCACACACGCTCACACTCACACGTGCCTGTAAACACACAGAGACATGCAATACACACACAAGCTCATGCAAACACACGCACATGACACACACCCACACACCTGGTCTCGACACGGGAATGAAGATGGCTGCGCACACACACACACAGACACAGACCCATGCAGATAGGCACCACTCTCTCTCACTCACACACGCACACACACACACACACACACAATCTGCGACCCACAGGCATGCATGTAGCTGCACACACCCACATACATGCACACCTGTGCATGGCACACACACTCAGATCACATAACACACAAACACACGTGTCCTGCACACAGGCATGCACACTTGCCCTTGCAAACACACACACCTGCGCTTGCAAACACACGCACAACACTCACACAAGGTCACCGGCACAGCCATACATGCTTGGCCCTGCACTAACACACACACACCCCTCCGACCAAGAACTCACACACACACATACGTAACAAACACACACCGTCTTAGGCACACATGCATTCACGACTGGCCCTCACCTAGACACACGCGCACACACCTGCCCTCAGGATACACACACGTAACAGAAACACAGGTCTGCATCGCACAGGAATGCACACTGAACCGCTCACACACACACACATGCACGTGCTCATGCAAACACGCATGCACTCACCCCACACATAAGTCTCTGGCTCACAGACATGTGCTGTGAGCTCGCCAACACACACACACACTTGTGCACCTGTAAACCCTCACCCACAACATACACAAACATTCTCCAGGACAGAGTACACAACTGGCCCCAGAACAACACACACACACGCACATACACACAAACACACACACGGCCGGTACAGCACACAGACACTCAAGGAACACACACGGTCTTCATTACATAGGCATATACCACTGGACCCGCACCCACAGATGCGCACACACACACGAGCTCATACCAACACACATACATGCACACCCATACGTTTTTCGGCACAGAGGTATGCACACATGACCACCCAATACACACACACGTGCTCATGCAACACACACACACCAACCATGCACACAATCTCCAACACAGAGGCATGAACAGCTGGCTACAGACATGCGGGCGCACACACTACACACACAATTACCCAAGGGCCTGCAAACGCATAGACACACAACAGACACCCTTGCGCATGCAAGCACACATACACTCAACACTCACACGGAGGGTCTCTGGCACACGTCCATACATACGTAGCTCTGCAGAAAATCACTCACCCAGGTGTGCCTGAAACATACACACATGCAATACACTCATGGACTATCACAGTCATGCAGATTTCTGCTCGCAAGCACACACACGTACACGTGCGCTGGGAAACACACACACCACGCAACACACATGGTCCCCGCACACGCAGGCATGCACACTTGGCCGCACAGACAACCACACGTGTGCAAAGACACACTCAAGAAACACACACCCAACACATTTGGTCTGCAGTACACAGGCATGCACACTTGCCAGAAACACACACGTATGTGCAAATGAAACACACACACACACTGGGAAGCACACACTGTCACTGGCACACAGGCGCGCACACTTGGCCACACACATATACACATATACACGCATGCAAACACGCACACGCAAGAAATATAATCACACACGGTGCCTACACACAGGTATGTGCACTTGCCTGCATGCACGTGCACACACACAAACACACACACACTCATGCGTGTGCGAATACACACTCAGGCAAAACCCACCAACTCACAAGGTCTGTGGCACACAAACATGGACACTTTGCCATGCACATCGACACATACATGGGCATGCAAACACGCACATGCAACACATAATCACCCAGGGTCTCTACACACTGGCAAGCACACGTGGCCTTGCAGACCACACACCCATGCACCTGCAAACACACACTCCTGAAACACACACCAAGACACATGGTCTCCGGTCCACAGGCATGCACTCTTGCCACACACACACGTGAGCATGCAAATACACACACAAGGCACAACACACACGATCCCCGGCACAGAGGCATGCTCAGGTGGCCGCACGTGCAAGCACACACACATGCACGCACGCGCACACATACACATACACACCCGAACGCAGACCTGTGCATGCACCTCCCTCACACACAGCCAAATCACAAAGCCGCAGTGCTCACCACTCACACCTGCCTTCCCTCACACGTCCTTAGAACTGTCCCCTGTGGGCGGGTGGCACGGCACGGGAGGGCGTGGGTCCACAGGGACTGCGAGGGACGGCCTCCTCCTTAGTCCTTCTGGGACACGTGGGTTTTGTGGTGCTCCTGACCGGAGGCATGCACAGGACCACATCACAGCAGTGAGGGGCACAATTCCAGGAGCAAGGGCACTGGGTGAAGCTCTCCAAGTGGTGTCAACACAGTGGTACCAGGATTCACCAGGCCACGAGGGCCCCGCTCGCCAGGACCCTTCCCTGCCTGTGTGCCCTGCCCTAAAGAACAAGGCTCCCATGAAGAGAGATCTGCCTTTCCCCGTCTTCCTCCCAGACCCTGCCTAGGAAGGGCGGTGCTCTGTCCACATGCCAAGTCCGCCCTGCCCTGCCCCCATGCGGAACATCACCACCACACATGGAATCCCACAGGCCGAGGTTTAGAGGGTCCCACCCGGCTGACTGCCTCCTCACCATCCTGGGTCCAAGTACAAACCCACAAACAGGGGAGCCTGGGTGGCTCAGTCATTAAGCATCTGCCTTAGGTTCAGGTCAGGATCCCGGGGTCCTGGGATCAAGCCCTGCATTGGCTCCCTGCTCGGCAGGGGGTCTGCTTCTCCCTCTCCCACTCCCCCTGCTTGTGTTCAGTCTCTCACTGTTTCTCTCTGTCAAATAAATAAATAAAATCTTAAAAAAAAAAAAAAAACCCACACACAGACGCAAAGTGCTTCTTAACTTGTTTATGTCTCTCTCGCCGTCCCTTCAGATAGGTGCTGGATACTCTCCAGAGCTGCCACTGGCGATCCTTTCCCCTATTTCTGTCCTGTGCAGGCAGAGCACCAGGTAGACTAATCCACCCATTTTCACAGCGGTGGACGCCTCCTCGACTTCTTGTTGTTGGTCAGACTCTGATGCCCTGTGGTGTCCACGCCCACACAGCTGCCTTGCCCCTGACACACACACACACAAACACACACACACACACACACATGTTAGGGATTCGTGAAACTGCAGAATGCCAAGGATAGCCAAGGCAGTGTTGAGTGTCCCCTGTCCTCGTGGGATCCCTCTTCCTCCTCACCTAGGGCCTCACGAGCCTCCTGCACAAGGCCCAGTGCCATTCCCAAGAATGGCCATGTGGCTGTGGGAGGCCTCGGCATGGGTGGTCAGGAACACGGAGGGAAGTCGGGGATTCCTGGCACAGGAGCGGGATGGGACCAGGGAGACCCACTCCCAAAGATTGGCAGGCCATCCCCAACTGAACAAGCGGCAGGAGGCCTGAGAGAGGGGCCAACGGGCATGGGTGATAGTTCAGAGAAACGGGCAGGGGGGAGAAGCCTTGCTTCTCCCGACTGATCTGGGACGTTCTGACTGACAGCCTGGCGGGCCTGAACTTGCCCACGTGGATGCACCCCCATGGATGTGTGCCGTGAGTGCCCCCAGGTTCCCTTCTCACCCTGCCACCCACTCCCTGGGCAAGCTGGGGCCCAGGCTCCTCTCAGCCTCAGTTTCCCCGCTGCTAACCTGCCTGTCCCCCGGCACCTTCCACACAAGTGCCAGGACACAGCCCCCGGCTCCTCACCGACAGGCCCTCCTCTCAGTTCATTCCCTTCGGCTGCCTTCCTGCCTCGGGTAGTACTGCAGGGGATTGGGCCACAGGTCCTCGATGACGACCTGGTAGGGGAAACAGGCCAGGTGAGCATGGGGCCTGGGCCCCATTTCCAAGCAGCTTGGGCTCGGGCATCACTCCTGCTGACGAAGGCTGCGGGGGGCCCCACCTCAGCGATCCTGTTAGACCCTGGGCAGCTGGGGTCACACAACCAGTTGAAGAAGTTAAGGCTGGTGGTGTCGTGCCTGCGGCTGGCAGCTCCACGTTCATAGTCCCAGAACCACTGGCCTGGAGTGGAATGAGACGCCCTATATCCTGTGGGAAGGGAAAATTTAGGAGAGGCTCTCCACGGCCTACAACCCACATTCTCTCACCTTCTCTCCCTCTCAACCTCCCAACCTCTCTCCCTCCTAGGCAGAGTCCCGCCCCTTCCCTGGGCCTCCCCCCAACTGCACACCCCCCCTCCTGCTCCCAAGTGCCCCCCTGCCCACCCCCATCATCCTCAAACATCAAGTCCACTCCTACCAGCAATGCTAAGGTGATACTCTGTAATGATCACTTTGTTCTGGAAGTAGGGGTTGTTCCCAAAGAAAAACATCAACCTGGGGGGTGGGGTGGAAGTTGGCGGCGAGTAGGGGATGCTATTTCAACTGGTCCCCAGAATTGAGCTGGATATCTACCAGACCACTCTGAGTACCCACAAAACCAGCCTGAGATGTAAGAAGATCTGGAACTCTACAATATCGCAGGCAGTTGGTTTTGAGGTACAAAGCAGAGAGCCACGATTCTACGGGCAGATATCGGAGAGTAAATGGCAGCAGAAGGGTGCCTGGCTGTGGGGATCCTATACCTCCAGTGAGTGACAGCCTCGCGCACTGTGGACGGGCACAGACTCACAGACCAGTAGCGTCAGGAAAGGACTTTAGGGCAGCCCCCGGGGTGGAAAACCAGACCGGCGGTGTCGCGTGCACGTGAAATGCAGCCCCCCGGACAGAAACCCAGAGCGACGGTCATGCGCACGCGAACTGCAGCCTCCGAGACAGAAACCCGGTGCACCGGGTTCGCGCCGGTGACCTGCAACCCCCGGGGTGGAAATCCCGAGTGGTGGAGTGGCACACACGCGAACTGGGAGTGGCTGGCGGTTTTAGAAGCACAAAGGCCAGAGACATGCCCCGACATGGAGATAGGACTGGGAGCGCTGCGGAGGGGCGCACAACCCAGGACGCTGCAGTTTATAGCAGCACAGACAGAAATGGAGACAGTGTGGCCTGGAGAGCTCACTGAAGAACAGACTGAGGTCTCTCTGCTCTGAGGCAGAGGGTTGGAAATGGTCTCTTCTGCTCTGACTCATGGGAGAGACGCAGAAGGCCACCAGGGAAAGCGCCAGAGAACAAAAGCCCCAAAGACTGATTTCCACTGAGCCCATCCCCAACCTCAGGGGCGCAGGGCAACTCTGCTGGAAGACGGTTGCCTGAGTAACAGCATGGCAGGCCCCTTTCACAAAAGACAGGCTGGGAAAACAAGAGGCCAGCAACCCTAAGGTCCCAAGAAAACAAGTGCATCTTGTTTGGGTTCTGGTCAGTAATTTGGACTCTATACATTCCCTCAAACACCCATCAACAGAATGACTAGGAGCAGGAGCCTCCAAAAGAGAAAAGACTCAGAGATTATGACTTATGCTGCAGATTTACAAATGGATGCAGACATAACCAAGATGTTGGAGATAGAATTCAGGCTACCAATTGTGAAGACAATGGCTAGAATGGAGAAATCAATTAATGGCAACATAGAGTCTCTAAGGGCAGAAATAAAAGGTGAATTGGCAGAACTTAAAAATGCTATCAATGAGATCCAATCCAATCTAGATAATCTAACAGCTAAGGTAACTGAGACAGAAGAGAGAATAAGCGACCTGGAAGACAATATAATAGATAAAAAGGGAAAAGAGGAGGCCAGGGAAAAACAACTCAGAATCCATGAAAATAGAATCAGAGAAATAAGCGACACCATGAGGCGTTCCAATGTCAGAATAATTGGAATCCCTGAGGGAGTGGAGAGAGAGAGAGGGCTAGAAGATGTATTTGAGCAAATCGTAGCTGAGAACTTCCCTAATCTGGGGAATGAAACAAACATTTGAGTCCTAGAGGCAGAGAGGACCCCACCCAAGATCAAGGAAAACAGGCCAACACCCTGGCATGTAATAGTAAAACTTGCAAATCTTAGAACCAAGGAAACCATCTTAAGGGCAGTTAGGGGGAAGAGATTCCTTA